>NW_025920781.1:0-23607 GCF_902686445.1 Sciurus carolinensis | reverse complement strand
AAAACACTGCCAATTTGAAACTGATAACCTATTGACCCAAAAATATCCAGAATCAGTGCTGCATGTGAGAACAAACTAGGGAAGAGGGGCCAATAAAACACTGTAAGAGAACCCTGAGAGGCTGGAAACCATGGGGATACAAGGAATCCCTCACCCCAAAGTAAAGACATTGTAATTCTGGAATGTTTGGACTAATTGGATCATAAGGCTAAAATGAGACTAACTGGAGTTTTCAAAAGGATGGAGACATTATTCCAATCAAGATCTCTTTTCAGATGTATTCAGGGAACTCAGAGAAAATTTTGGAGTCCAACTCTCCCTAGACAGCTTTTATCCAACAGGGAATAAAGTAAAATTAAGAGACAGGGGACATATTCAACTAGGGAAGCCACGGTTCTGTCTTCACTAGTGGGATCTTGTTACTGTTCTACAGACATTAAAATCACAGACCTGAAGAGATACAACTTAAAGATATCTTTTCCTTAAAACTTACAGTTGTTTGAGCTCTCCTTAGCTGCTCAGATTTCTCCCCTGCCTCAGACTTCTGAGTGTCTGCATGTCCTCAGATGCATAATTACTGTGTCTTTGGTTCAAGAAAGGTTGTGAAAGGAGAAAATTTGAGCCTACTAGTGTGACTTCTGGTATGTGAATAGGATATGTTAGATCCAACAGTACTACTCAGCACAGAGGACTGTTTTGTATGGCAAAATGAAGATATTTTCTACTAAGAATATTTGCTTCTTTAATTTAGATTGCCTTAAAGTTAGTAATTTTTTTCATAGGAAATATCAAGTAATTTTATCTTTACATTTATTTTTATTTCATGAGTTCTAGTGACACAAAATACATACAATATGTCATCTAGAGATAGTAAGCATTATATATTTGTATACATAGCATCAGTGAAACCATAAGATTTAAATTAGAATATTTATTAATTATAATTTTTCTACCATCACCTTATTTCAAACACAACTTTTATTGATGTGAGGAATTCCTATAATTAGAATAACTAAATTTTTAAATATTTAGAAGGAAATGAGGTTTTATCTTCCAAACCTTATTTCACAAATGGGCATCTCACTTTGCCATAAACTACTTATATGCATTTTTCCATGTAGTCTTTGAATCCAATTTAATTTCATCAATAAAATTTTCTTACCCTGTACTCTATTAATTAGGAAATGGCAAATGAGAGAATTATGATGCTAAGGTTTTAAAATAAATTAAATATTTTAAAACATCAAATGAGTATCTTGGTAGTTCTCCATTTTTGTTTCCAAAACACCCAGGAATGAAATTCACAATATTTTGGAGGAAGAATATTTATGTTCATTAGTCCTTTATGTTTTAGTCACTAAAAACATACCCTTTTAAATTTCTGACACATTGAAAATGTCTGAATCTAATTTTTTTTGAGGAACATTTAGATCATATCCTGCCTAACTACTGCTACCTAACTTTCAGATTTTTTTTCCCAAACTTGATTTTTTATGTCTTTTCCATCGATTCATAAATGTCAGTCTATATCATTTACTTGTCACTAAGACATGGAGAACAAAATGATACAGAAAAGCCAAACCTGTTGAAAAGGATATCATGACTTGAATCTTCCATCACTAAATCAATCAGAGAGATGGACTCTCCTGCAGGACTGCTTGGGTTTCCCAGAAATGATACCTTGTGGGTCTGTAAAGAAACACCTCTGGGGCTTCTTATTTCTTTAGAGAATGCTTTCTCTTCTAGTGACTTTTCTCAGACATTTAAATAGTGATAATATAAATATCATAGCTCTTAGTGTAAATCATAAGCTGTACTTTTTTTTTGTGGTGCTGGGGATTTGAACCCAGGGCCTTGTTCTTTTGAGGTAAGTACTCTACCAACTGAGCTATCACATCAGCCCCCTGTAAGCTGTACTTTGTA
The DNA here is from genome assembly GCF_902686445.1 of Sciurus carolinensis. Taxonomy (NCBI): domain Eukaryota; kingdom Metazoa; phylum Chordata; class Mammalia; order Rodentia; family Sciuridae; genus Sciurus; species Sciurus carolinensis. The sequence continues at coordinate 21,684 of NW_025920781.1, read as the reverse complement.
TCTGACAACTTACAAAAGCAACCAATTATTATAAACTCTATTTCTCACAAATAGGTGCCATTCATTTTCCAGAAATTGTCCAGGGTTTTGCTGGAGTTCATGCAATTTAAAACAGATTTGCTCACAGAACTAACATGGGTTGGGTGATGTTTTTGCCTTTTCTGAGGTGGCTTTCATTTCTCCTTGTGTTTTGCATACATTTTCAGCACAAGTAATTTCCCAAGGTAGAAAGTGCTTCCTACAAGAACCTCAGTTCCAATCCCACTTGCTTGAAGCAGGAGCAATCTCGCCTATTTATCCCCATTGTCTGTTTTTAACTTAATGAAAAGAAGGGGAGGATGAGATAATTTGCATCAGTGGTGACAGTGAACTGTGTAATAAACACAACCTAAAGCATATGCATCTACACATTTATAGCTAAGTGGTGAGTAAATAGTATGTTTTGTGTATCACCTCATCCCAAAAGAGATGCAGGATGATGTTCATGCTGCAGAAGAGAAAACAGATGTGTGCTATTTTCACAACTTTACCCTGAGTTCTGCCCAACCACAAGGTCTTATGACCCTGATACTTGCAACTGAGCCTGCAGAGGAGTTTTCTCCTGGAATTCTACTTCCGTCCAGTTGTCTAGCTCAACTCCGCTGCCTGAGCAGTTCTCACTAGTATGGGGAAACGTGTGATCATGTATGAATCATACAGCCGCCCATGGTTCTGGTGATTGTAGGATGGTATACTGCCATCATGTGTGTCTCCTTGATCCAGATATTAAAGGGAGTATCCTCCAATCTTTGCTATGAGCTATAACAAATAAAAATTCTGAAATTTTTGGATGTTTCTTTTTTCCATGTGTGATGTTTTATTTATCTACTCACTTAAATTTTCTTCCACTTACCAGATGTGGATTAATCAAATGTTACCAATTTCAGAACTTGATATTATATTCAATGTGATTTCTAATCCTTACACACAGAATGTTAAGTCTGGGGGCAGCTGCATTTCTCCAATGCATAAAGTATCATATCAGTGCCTGGTACAAGAGAGCATCAAGGTATGAATTTGTCTGCATCCCTCCTAAGACCCTTATTTGGAGAGTGTTACTAAGATAACCTGAATGATGGCAGAGAACTTTTGTTCTTTTTCCTGATCCCTTAGAGTGTACTATGTCAGTCTTCAGTGTGATGGATCACACCTGGGAAGGGACATAACACAGGATTAGCTCATATATTTGAATGCTTTCTATTTCCCAGATGCATTCTATCAATGGTATGTCATCATGGACATTATTAGATAACTTTCTTTACATTATCAGTATAATATACTTATATTATTTTAGTAAATATATATACTAATGTGTATATATATACACATTTAGTATATATATATTATACACATTTAGTATATATATATAATATATATATATATATATATATATATTATACTGTGCCACATGTACTGATATGATTGTGTTTTAAATCTGGAGAGAGAAGAATGACTAGAAATAAATTTTTCTGGGTTAGCTGCTGGCACTACTTGGAAAAAAAATAGTTGTGCTTAGGATTACATCAAATTGTGTCCCTTTCTTTTGTGCTTACTTCAGGAAAGAATATAAATTTTTTCTGTTACTTGTGCAGAAATTCACTTTCAGAAGATAATTTTCCACTGAGTTTAAGCAATGAACAAACAAATCCATGAATTCCTGAATATTTTTGCAAATACATGGTACTTCACACATCTGCTTTTTGTTAATCCTCTTGGTAGGACTACAGATTCCTTGGTCACACTGCACTTAATGTCATCCAATGGACTTGAAGTATAGATTAAAATATTTTATTCAATGAGTGTAAGAATGCTTCATTTTTATAAGGCAGAAATGTTGAAAAAATTAGATATTGTATCACAGAAATGATGTGATAGAATGAAACTTTTTGTTTTGTTTCATAATACAACTTCTTTTGAGAGAGAGCAATTTTTAACCTTCTTTATTTATTTATTGGTACCAGGGATTGAACTCATGGTTAGGGTTAACCACAAGCCACATACCCAAGTTTTTCTCTTTTTTTTCTTTTTCTGAGGCAGTGTCTTGCTAAGTTGCCTAGACCATTGCTAAGTTCTTGAGACTAGTTTTGAACTTGCGATCCTACTGTCTCAGTATCCAATGCTGGGGTTAAAATGATTTCTATAAGTCAAATATTACATGCTAATATTTATCCATTTAAAATTATACTTTAAGAAATGCCTATAATTATTTGACTTATGTGAAATAAATTTATAACAAAGTGCAAATGGCATTTATATGTTCACTGATGTCATAAAAAAAAGAGATCTAAGTACTAGTGATCAAATGTGATCCATAAAACTTGGAGATATATGGATATTTGCTTTATATATTTCTAAACTTTTTCTTGGATTTATCCTGGCAGACAAACCCAAAACACAGAATGAGTGGATGGAGCAAATTATGTCATTATACTGGATAATTTTTGTGGAAAGATTGTCTTTTCCTAATAGTGGTAGAAAATTTTTATTTTTCACAAATATTACATGTTGACACTTGCTGGGGTCCAGCCCTAGCAGGAGTCCATGGGTTCCACACAGGTAACGGGGCACGGGGAGAAAGCATCGGCGATGGATGGAGAATGAAAAACACAGACTCTAGTTCTGGTGCAATCACTCCCACTTTATTCTGGGGAAGGCTGGGCTTATATACATTTTTCTTCAGGCTATAATGGCAGTCCTGTGGTTAATAAAATTAAAGAAGTTTCCAAAACATAGGCAGAAATTATTCTTAACAAGGAACCAAAAAATTATGAGAAAACAGTAACCTTACAGATTATCCTAACCTAATCACAATTGTTTTAAGAATATCTAACAATGAGCTAATACAATGTTTATTTCCTTAATATCTAAACTCTATGTGACTTAAAACTCTTCTTATTACTCTCACTGGTTAAAGCGATAAACAAGTAATCTCATGTGACCATCTCTACTAGGTCCATCTGGTTAATATCTAAATTGCTGAGTTAAGGGCTACAGGAGGGCAGCGGTCACAGTGGTTCTCATGGCCAAGTTTTTTTTTACTGAAGAGATTACATTCTCTTATGTAGCTCCTTTTTCCAGAACAGGGCATTGTTTACCAACGTTTATTATAGGGATGACCTATTCTTTGTAGTAAGGAAGGAATGTTGTGAAACCTTATTCTTTTACCCCACCACCACACATAAACAAAACCAACGTTGGAATTTAACCAGCCTGTTGGAGACAAAGGCAGATCTATATCTATTTTCTCCAGAGGCTTTCAGGGACTCATTGTACAGTTGCAAAATTATTTTTAACTTGGTTAGTGGTAAAGACCCATTGTTTTTCAGATTATAGGTAATATTTTCTGGATTTTTTGTTGTATTCCCCTCATCCTCCTAAGCAATCTGTTTAGATTGAAATGAGTAATATATTATCAGAAAAACACAGCAGAAAAAGCACCATGCTTCAGAGCAAAACATCTGGCAATTCCCTTTAGGATGAGCCTTTGCAAACATCCTCCAGAGGATCTTTGTCAAGCACTGGATGGAATTCCAGATGCCCCCGCAGGCACTCATACACTGAAGTTGAAAAAGTTGATCACACAGAAGTCAAGAAGAAAGCAGTTTACTAGATCTTTAAAAATGTAATTAGATAGATTGTGGGTATGATATACCAAAAAAGTTAAGATGATAATTTAACTCAAATTTGTAGCACAAGAGGGTGATTCAGCTATAATAATTACTTATACAACTGAAAAGATTGAAATTTTCCTGATTTGATCACAACACACTATATACACATGCTGAATTGCAATGCTGCATCCCAAATACAAGTACAAATTGCAGAGAATTCAGTCAGTGTGGATGAGGGAAAGATTAATAGGCAGAGGATTATGCTGGCTATAAATCTATTAATTACCCATAAACATCTAATCAATAAAAACTCAAATGCCAATACTCTTTTCTAATGTGAGGATGCATGATGGATCAGGCCATACCAGATCTTGCTTCTAACAACATGGAGTAGCCCACCACTCCTTTATTTATAGTCACACAGGTAATGGGGCCAAGACCACAAGGGACTGACTTCTTCTGTGAGGAAAAGGATGGGGTAGAGTTAGGAAAAACAATTGTTTTGGGAACTAGCATATCAATCAGAAGTTAACACACTCCAACACAGAGGCACTTACTCCTTAGGATACCTACAACAATGTATCATGGCTTCCAGTTCCTGTAAATCAGACCTCTGTATCCCATGGCTCAATCAATTCTGATTCTGCTAGGTATGGATGACTCTCCACACAAATAATAGATTTCAATTAAAGATAAAAATAACCAAAATTCAACACTTCAATATTTTAACTAATTATCTACATCTTCTCAAATCTTTTTTCCCATGTTTATAAATATTTCACTTTTCTGGTTTCTGTTAATATCTTGACTTATAGATCTACATGTTCTAAAGAGTGATAAAATGACAGCCCCCTATGGATGATTTTCTGACTTTTGTTTATCAATATATGGTTGGAAATTATTGAAAATACATACCTACATTTTAAGACACTTGAATTAAAACACAAATATGCCTTGTATAGAAAACATTACATTGGTAGGTCAATGAAAATTTTTCTGTATCAAGTTTATGCTTGGACCTCTTAACTGAAAAATTGTTTACTTTATGCAGGTGATAATTGGACTTCTTTTGGAGAATTATCTTTCAGACTTGGGTCAAATTTTTGTTTTTAACTCAGGTTTTAGTTTAACTGTGACTTTATTTACTACCCTGCTTCTAGATGACTGAGTAGAAAACAGAGAATATGTTCCTGCTAATATTGGATTACTGGACTTGGTGTACTTAGTATAGTTATTCTGGTGATGATAAAAATTTTTGTATAACTTGGTTAGCTACAATGTGTATTAAAAATTTTCCTAAAATACCAGCAATGATCTGTCAACAGAGAGTGAGAAAATGTTCTAAAATTGTGAAAATTTATTGAGAGAGTAACAGAGGTAGTCATTGTTAAAATAACTAAATTAAATCTCCCAAATCAAAGGTATGAGGAATGGCATAATAAAAATAATGATCAATATATGTAGAGGTCATTACATGTCATAAACACTTTGACATTTACTAGTTTATCTTCTTGCACACATAATACATATACAATTAAGGAAAGATGACTGACCATATTTTACAGATTAGTTGATCAGTGTATGGCACCATAAACTGCTCAAGGTCACACTTGTATTCAATTGAAGATCACAGATGCAAACTCAAACAATGTGTTATAGAGTGAATGACTCTCAAAGTTGAATCAGTTAATTTATGAAAGATATTAGTGCTTGTAATAAGTGAGTATACAGATAGCAACAAAATAATATACCCAAGTATATTATTGCTCCATTGAGATTCATTTCTTAAGAGAACTGGAATTCTCTAGTATTATGCAATATTCCTATTTGAAGTCAACAAAAATTGTAGAGATTTAATATGTATATGGGGCTTAAATAAGAAGAAAAAGAAGAAAACCAAGTAAGATACTACCTCAGAGCACTTCAAGATTAGAGTACAACAGAGAACCACATTCAATAATAAGTAGTAGTTTTGAATGGATTGGAAAGCTGATATACAGTGTGAGCTCCACAATTGATACATAATCCAGATATTATTGAGTAACAATAGGAAAATGTCAACTGGAAGATATGAAAGAGATGTGAGTGCTGAGGTGGAAAAGGGGTGTGTTGAGGTGAATCCTTACATTTTCCTGATGGTAATTGTACAGACTGTGATTCATGAAGATAATACTATTTGAAATAAAGGCTTTTTCTTTGTTTACTCCTAAGATATATATTCCAGGATTCCTTAACCAAGAGATGAAAAATACCAACCATGTTATTTTATTAGTCTAAGAAATGCATTTCTCTCTAAATTTGACATTGGACTCTTGGCCAACACTATCCTTCTTCTCTTTCACATCTTCACATTCCTTCTGCATCACAGGCTCAAGCCCACCAAACTCCTCATTGGTCTCTTTGTCCTAATCCACACAGTAATAATGGCAATTTTGGGATACATAGTTACAAATGCTTTTGTGTCTCAGAATTTTGGGGATGACATCAAATACAAATCAATAATCTACTTGCATTGGTTTTCAAGGGGATTCTCCCTTTGTGCCACCTGCATCCTGAGTGTCCTCCAGGTCATCATTCTCAGTCCCAGATCCTACTGCTTGACAAAGTTCAAGCACAAATTGCCACATCATAGCCTGTGTTCCCTTGTTTTCCTGTGGTCTTGTACATATCCTTGAGTGATAGCTTATTAATATCTTCTACTGTTTTCCCCAATGTGTTCTCACATGGTCTAGTATTTATTGCTCAATCCTGTACAATTGTATGAAATAGTTACTTCCTCAGGGATTTATTTTCTACATTAGGTGTATTCTGGGATGTCTTTCTTATAGGACTCATGACTCTCTATAATGGGTACATGGTGATTCTCTTATGTAGGCATAAGCAGCATTTCAAGCACCTTCACAGCACCAGTCTTTCTCTGCAATCACATCCCATGTAGAGAGGACCACCTCCATCATCCTGCTGCTCACAAGCTTCTTTATGCTCATGTACAGTTTGGACCCCATCTTATCCTTCTGATAAACTATATGGAAACATGACCCTGTTTGTTTTTCTATCCAAATGATGACAGCTAATGACTATGGCACAACCAATACTTCACTGCTAATCTGTACTGAAAAAATGAAATATTAACATCTTCAAATCTTTTTTGGTGAGGGTAGTACAAATTTAACTCTTGATAAAACTACAAATATAACGTCTTATATCTATACAAGTTCTCCGAATATGTCAATTCACTGGCTTCTGAACAATAAATCATGGCATAAAGTATATGCTGTCTGAATTAAGTGAATATACAGATATGCATGCTTTATTAAATCTGTTACTTTGAAACATGTGAATAACAAATATATCATAGAAATGTCAATTATTTACCTTCATGAGATAATACAAGTGTCCAAAATATTGGTTTGGTGTGAGCACATGACACTTATGAGGCAGGTGTTACCTTCATGACCTAGGTTAGCCACTAAAAACACATTGAAAGTGTACAGCATGTTTAAATAAGTGTTCAAATGAGCTGTACATGTCAATATTTATAGCCATAAATTACTAACTAATTCATCAATTGTCCTTTCACTGATCTAATAAAAATAATTTAATGTATGGACACGGTTGTCATATGCTCATAGTACCATTATTAAGTATAACCTCTGATGAAAACAAGTCAATGTCCAAAAGAATATAAATCTGTAAGCAAAACATGGCCTGGACATACCATGGAATATTATTCAACCAGGAACAAAAATTAATAAATTCTTGAGGGAGTAATTTGTGGACTTGAATACATTATTGCAAGTGACATATCACTTACAAATTATCCAATGCTCTAAAGCACTAATTTTGAAGGTGTATCTGAGAATTAAAATTCATAAACACAGAAAATAGAATGAGAGCTACCAGAAGCTGAGGAAGAAGTTTGTGAGGAGTTCTTGTTTGATAGCCACAAAGGGATAGTATAAGAAGAAGAAAACGTGCTAGAGATGGATGGTAAATATTTTCACAATAGTATGAATGTGCTTACTGCCTCTGACCTGCATACTTAGGAAGTATCACAGTTGAACCAGAAGAATGAAACCAGATATGGCCTCTAACATAATGTGTTGCACCCTTGTATGTATAATATTTCAAAATACATGCTGCTGTTATGTGTATCTAAAAAATCAATAAAACTATGCTGTTGGAACAAAAATAAACAAAATATTTAATTTTCTGTGATATGCACATTACCATAAAAAATTGACCAATAACCTTCTTTATATTAAGGGAAATATGCCTAGTACACAGGGAGAAACACCACTTGTTCTCATATATTTGAAGAAAACACTAAGGAAATCTAGTAGAAGTTGATCCCCAGAGAATGGTAAGAAGAGAGAGAGGACAGATGGTAAGGGGCACCAAGAACCAAGTGGAGAAATTGTTTCTGATACTTCTTTGGCAGAGTAAGGTAACTACTAGTGTAGCAACTTAAAATGTGTTACAAAATGAAATTCCTGATACATAAAAACAATTAATAGTTGAAGAGATGAAAATAATTATTATGGTATGATTACTACAAATCATAAACATGTACTGAATTACCATAATGTACCTGATAATATATATATATATGTGTGTGTGTATATATAAGTATATATATTGTTTTTAAAAAAGAGTTTCCAGTAAGCTTTTAAACAGCTTTGAACAAATTCTGTATAATAAAATAATTTTTACATATCATGATTCCAAAAATGACAAAATATAGTTTTTAAAAATTTCTAGCAGTTTTAAGACATTTTAGTGAGTTGGTTAGCCTCTAAAAACACATTGAAAGTATACAGCATGTTTAAATAAGTGTTCAAATGAGCTGTACATGTCAATATTTATACCCATAAATTACTATTAATTTATGGTCAGTTTTTGAACCCTGCTGTGATTAACCACTGAGTCACTGAACTACATCCCCAGTCCTTTACTATATTTAGTTTGAGATAGGTTCTCAATATTTTGCTTAGACCCTTGCTAAATTACTCAAGGCTGGCCTTAAAATTGCAATCCTGGAAACTCAATGGTCCCAGTGGCTGGAGTTACATGTGTGTTCCACTTTGCAATTGATCCAAAGAAAGATGTGTTCTTGTTATGGATTCAGTTAAGGAGTAGTGTGTTCTGCTCAGTCTTTCAATGATACTTTTTTTTTAGGTACCAACAGTTTCTTAGTTTTCTGGGTAATATATTTCTCATTAGGTCAAATCATCAAATTCAGATTATAGAGGAATACATGGAAAATTACTGGTCTTGAAACTTATGCATGAAAATTTTGTATTTGTAGGATTGTTTTAATAAGGAAAAGGAAAAAGTAATAGAGGTTCTTTTCTAAATAGATTTAGTATTTTTGTCACTGAATATTTCAAATGATGCACTATGAAAAATGTGAAAATTCTACTGCCTTATAATATCATTGCTCCTCTCTGGTAATTTTGCTTTTAAAATTATGATCTAAGAAACAACGGAAGACTTATATGTGTCATTTAATAGAGAAAACTAATTGAACAGTAATTCTTATTTTTGAAAATATTAATATCTGGTAGGTAATATTTTAACTAACATTGCTTAAAAATCTTCATTAAAAAAGCATAAAATATGCAGCCACCAGGAAAGAAGTATTATAATCTAAAATTGCTAGAAACACCTAAAATTTTATATTTCCATACCAATTACAGTGATACACAATCTGTGCACAAAGAGAAAAAACTGACCTCAAACGCATTTCCTCCCATACTTTTACTCAACAATACACTTCTGATCCCAGGAATGTAGAGCTTGTTATTTTTGTTGTTGTTGTTGTTGTTGTTGTTGTTATTTTAGTTAATCTCACCTACCATGCAAGCAATGCTGCAGCTGTGGACACTAGTTGGGTATCCTTTAATTCAGTTCAGTCTTAAACACAATTCAGTTTTTAGTCCACAGAATGAGGGCTCAATTTGAAGATCACACCTCCCACAATTTAGATGCCAAATCACAAACCCAGGTTGCTTTGTCTGTGTTTCTGACCCACTAGCTACAAATCAGGGTTTGCATAGTCCTCTTCTCAGGTTTGATTAATTTGCTTGAGCAACTCACAGAATGGAGAAAAACACATTTTCCAGTTTATTATTAAGAATATTAAAAAGGACACAGATGTAGAAATATGTAGTACAAGCATGGGGGAAGAGGCCTGGATCTTCCATGTCCTCTATAGGTGCCACACTCCAGGAATCTCCATCTGTTGAACTATCCAGAAAGTTTCTGAAACCAGCATTTTGGATTCCTTTATAGAGACTTAATCAAAGTATGAACAACCATTGAGAAATGTAACTGGAAAAAGCATATGACCTACTCCTACTAGACTGGGTGGAAAAACACTGCAAGAATTTTTGAGGTTTCTCTTGGCATCTCTGTATAGCAGTCCTTTCTTCAACATATGGGGCAGGATTCTGATTGACATGAGGGTCATATGACCTACTATTGGACCAGAGATATTAATGAATTTCTTTATGGTCAGATCCAAGACAGAGGAACATCAGAGACTCTATGACCTGCCTTAGAAAAGAGAAATTCTAGTTTTTGAGCCAGGAACTATGAATATGGATATATGCATAAAGATATAGAGAGATAGATAGATATCACACATGTGCAAATTACTAATTATAATATGTACTGTTAATATATATATATGTGTGTGTGTGTGTGTGTGTATGTGTGTGTGTATGTATATGTGTGTATATGTATATATGAATATGTTACTGAAAACACAATCAGGCATGGTGGTGCATGCCTGTAGTCCCAGCTACTTGGGAGGCTGAGACAAGATGATCACAGTCTCAGCAACTTAATAAAATTCTGTTTCAAAATAAAAGAAGACTGGAGATGTAGTAGAGTGGAAGAATGCATATTTTATAGCATATGTAAGACCTTAATCCCCAGCACTGCAAAAAAATGTAGTGCAAATGCACAAAAATGTAATTCCAAATGCATATTAATCATCATTTTTCCCAGTTAATTATTCCTTGCTTTAAAACAAAGAAGGCATTTTTAACATGGGTCTCAAGGGCTACTATAAACCACATACTGCTGAAGAATTAGGGTTAGGGTTAAGGTTAGGTTTAGGGTTAGGTAAACTTCATGAGATCAGATTAACTTCTCTACTTCATGGCTATTTGTGAACCTCATGTGTGCTATTCTGCCATATACCCTTATTTTTTATACACTCACTTGAGCCAGGCATTATATCTTACCAGTGATGAAAGTGTTGGGGGTCTCCTGAGCACTGCTGCCCTTCAGATCTTGAGCAGCAATCATGAGCCACATCCTCAGAAACTGTCTCCTTCAGACACCTGATATGAGCCATATGATGAGCTTGCAGGAAAGAAAAATAATAGAGAAATTACTGTATCTTATAAGAATAACTATGTGCCTGGCACCATACTAGGCACTGGTTAATGACCATTGACACTGATACTATTGGGTATTGATCATAGAAACCAGAGGGTATAATGGAGTTCTCACCACACTTTTTCCTTATGCTTTTATCCTCTATTCCATAAGTACAAATTTGAAAAGGAGTAAGTGGTCTGAATTCATATAAGCATTGGTGATCCCACAATATCCACAGGGCTGTGTACTTGCACATGGGTGGGCCTGTGGATAAGCATTTCTACCCGCATTTTACAGAGGAGAGCTTGGTTCACAGAAGGTCATTCCCTGTTTTATTCTCATTCACTCAGATTTAACATGGAAAGTACATCCAGGGCACACTGGAGCAGGTCATCTCACTGCCTGATGGAGAAGAATCCCACATCTCTCTCCTTGTCCAGTCAGTGAGCACCATGTCCCCGAACAGATTGAGGCATCTTGGTCTGGGGTCCCTTTATCTCCCAACAACTCAAGTGTTTCATCCCCACAGCAGGGTACCCACACCCTCAGGGAGTCCAAACACCTGGAGATGGGGTCATGCTTTTCTCACCAAATCACCTGGGTCTCTTAAAACGTCCTCCTGATCACCATGATCAACACGATGACATCAGGTTACTGTGGTAACCACAATAAGCAAGTTTCTCCACACCAGAAATGCTTACAAATAATCTTCCCCTTCCCCTCCTCTGATTTAAAAAATGCCTTCCTTATGCAGGTCACCATCTAAGATGAGTGCCAATTAGAAGAATTAGTCTGATATACAGGGGCATCTGGAATTCCATCCAGTGCTTGACAAAGATCCTCTGGAGGATGATTGCAAAGGCTCACCCTAAAAGGATTTGCTGGATGTTTTGCTCCGAAGCATGGTGTTTTTTCTACTATGTTTTTCTGATAATATATTACTCATTTCAGTCTGAACGGATTCCTCAAGGGGACAAGGGGAATACAACAAAAATTCCAGAAAATATTACCTACAATCTGAAAAACAATGGGTCTTTACCTCTAACAAAATTAAAAATAATTTTGTAACCATGCAGTGAGTCTCTGAAAGCCTCTGGAGAAAACAGTTATAGATCTGCCTTTGTCTCCAACAGGCTGGTTAAATTTTAACAATGGTTTTGTTTATGTGTGGTGGTGAGGTAAGAGAATAAGGTTCCACAACATTCCTTTCTTCCTACAAAGAATATGTCACCCCTATAATAAACCTTGGTACACAATAACCATTGGGACTGCTGCCCTCCTGTAACCCTTAACTCAGCAATTTAGATATTAACCAGATGGACCTAGTAGAGATGATCACATGAGATTACTTGTCTATCGCTTTAACTGTGAGAATAATAAGAATAGTCTTAGGTCACATAGAGTTCAGATATTAAGGAAATAAACATTGTATTAGCTCATCGATGTAGTTATATATTCTTAAAACAATTGTGATTAGGTAAGGATAATCTGTAAGGTTGCTGTATTCTGCCCATGCTTTGGAAACTTCTTTAATATTAACCACGAGACTGCCATTATAGCCTGAAGAAAAATGTATATAAACCCAGTCTTCCCCAGAATAAAGTGGGATTGATTGCACCAGAACTAGAGTCTGTATCTTTCATTCTCCATCCATCATCAATGCTGTCTCCCCCCGCCCCATTTACCAGTGTGGAACCCATGGACTCCTGCTAGGGCTGGACCCCAGAACTAATACACCAGCAGTGAGCCAAATTCTTGTCCAGTTGTGGAAACAAAGCATGTATCTCTTATGAGGAATTTGTTTGCTTTAAAAATGACCCTAGGGAAGTGTTATCTTTATAGAGAGACAATGGAAGGTGTCTTAAGACTCTTGCATATGACCTAGCCATCTGAGATCAAACATACAAAATTCACACACCATGCTATGTTCTTTGCCATCCTTGGCAGAAAATTAAGAGACTGCCTCTATCTAATACCTTGACTAAATGACCTAGGAAATTTTTTTTTTTAATTTTAAATATATCATTTAAGGAATCTCAGAATTATTTCAAAAAAGCATGACTGGAATATTATTTAGTAAGCTGACACTTATGCAGGCATTCAAATCATATATTGGATTATCCTGGGGAGTGCTTACCTGCATTCCTGATACATTCTGCTACATGGAATGGATCCATGACACAACACATCTTGTCTCTACACACTCATTCCTTCTCCATCATGGAAATCACTCATGTAATAAAAGATTTGGGAAGATAAAACAGGAATTGCACTGTTTAGGCTTTCTCCATTCAAAATTTTTGGTTGTAATCTTGCCTTGTCCAGCATATGTTCTGATCTGCCCTCAGGGAGGTTTTAACAATAGGTCCACAGCTTGCCTCCTGTGACATTGTCTCACCAGATTTTCTCTGGTCTTGATTCCAAAGTATTGAGTCTTTAAGAGCCTCCCCAAACACACCCTGTTCTTAGTCTGGGTTCTAAACTAAGTAAGGATTACAACAAAAGTTATATTGAAATCAATATATTGACTTTATTCCTTATATATGTAAATTTCCATTAATCAAATATAAATATATGAAAATGCTCACAACAAAAACAGATAAGAATAATCTACATATGAGAATATGACTTAGATTACATGACAAGTGGGCTTCATATCAACAAACCATAGCACTGAGTAGACTCATACACCCAGCTGTGTTGCATCAGCATAACCACAAAGGCCATGAACTGAAAGGTATACTTACCTGGTATTTCTAGAAGGAGTCCTGTCTATACGTATTCAAGGAAAGTGCCTTCCTGGTTAAAGTGTATCTCAGCAGCAGGACAAAGTGTTTTAGGACACATTCTTTGAGGAATAGTTCTTGATGTGAAAAAAAAAAAAAACTCTCATTCTTATTACACACACATCATACAGACTTCAAAGAATATGGCTTTTTGTGTGGATTTTAGAGCTACTTACTGCAGCACGATCTTATTTTGTTAACAAGCATAATTATACTTGATGGATTATCTTATAAATGGGAATTGAAATTACTTTATAAATCAATCTAAGAGTAGAGTGAAAACCTTAAACCTTTCCCATAGAAATCCCTTTAAAAATCAATTGATGAACTGTTTTTAAATGAAAACTCACACATAAAATCTCAGGTAAACTACAGTTGAAATTATAACAAATCCCCCTCCTCCACTTTTCAAGAATAAGAGAATCCCCTTTTCAGTCAATGGTAATAGACTACAAGACATAAAGTTCACAAAATCCCATATGTTGGGTTTATATCTCTCCTTAACAAACAACCAAAGATAATAAATATTGATTATCTCACAGGAATTTGTGTTGACTTGATCCAGCTGGACCTTTTATGATCCACATGGTGGCTGTTATCTGGTGATGTATTAATCTGGAAGCTCCAACCATCTGGAACATCAGGAAAACTCTCTCAAAGTATGACAACTGGTATTGGCACCTCCTGAGAACAGGTAGGGCAACTAATTAAAGCACCTTGGCTCTCCTTCAAAAAAGTCCACATATATAAGGCCATCAGATTACATTTAACCCAACTAATTTTGTACACCAAATAACAGCATATAATTTTTATTCACATGCAATATCATTTTGTTCATCTGAAACTCAAATTTAGGTGGATGTTCTATATATTTTTTTATTTGTTAAATATGGCAATTTTGGGGGAAGACACACTGAACCTCTAAGTTTTAGTGAGCATCTGAGAGTACTCTTCCAATGGGTCACTTCTGGAAAAAAAATCACACTGACACAAGAAAAAAATCTGATAATGTCTGCTGCTGGCAGCATTAGGGGGAAATAGACACTGGCATACAGTTTTGGTTCCAAATGGTGTTATCCATTTTCTGAAGCCCATATTAATATGGATTAATAACTTGAAAGGTCTTGAAACAGAATCTCTGTTTCCACAAAAATGGAAGATTCAATGGCAGTTTTAGAAAAGAATTTTAAGGTGATTTAGACCTGAAATCTAATTAAAGGGCTGACTCAGCAGGACACGGACCACATAGGTTTCCTAAGAGAAAAATGGCCAAATTTATGAAACAGATTGTTTAGAGTGTCAAGCTCTAGGCTCCTCATGTTAGTACCTGGAATTAATCTTGTAACAACACTTTGGATGAGATATTCATGGAAGAGTGTGACTACAAAACATTTTCTTGCAACCAAAGAGCCAGATGTCTAAGAGTTTATTCACCAGTACCACTGCCAGTGTCCTGGAGAGAACCTGCCTTCTCAGCACCTTGAGTTTCTGGTGGCCAATCTGTAGCAAGTATGCCAGGACACATTCTGCTCTGAGGGTTAACATATTTTCCCTATGTTCATCCTGCAGCATTGGAGCCCCTTACCCTTTCCTCAGAGGTTCATGGCAGGACTGGAAGCAGAAGCTGTCTGAAGTCAGTGATTCCTTTATCTTTTAAGAAAACATAATTCATGGATGGTTGGAACTGCTTGTACCTCACAGGAAGGTGAGGACGTCTGAAGATACAGAAGGGTAGAAAAAGGTATTTCTCTAAGATAGGGAGCACGGGGGAGGTATAAATGTCCTTTCAAGTGTAGAGACCTGACCACTTCTCCATATCTATACTTGGGTTAACTCTGTAGATGTCCCATTAAGGCTGAACCTCCCCTTATGACAGATTATTTTATCTTGAACCAGGAGATCCATGGAGGAGGAAGGGATTTTCAGATTTCCCCTAGTCACAATACACCTTGCATTCTCAGCAGACGTGTCATCATAAAGAAGAGTCTCAAGACAGGTATTCGGGGCAAAATTGTCATAAATATTGCAATGGTTTGGAGTCCTCCAAAGGATTATACTATGTACACAGATAAAGACAACATCTATAATATTAAAATGTTCACATTCCACTCTTAAGTGGGGATCAGTAGATAAAAAATGTCTAAAACAATTCCTTGGGTGGAAGGTAATAATGAAATATGGTTTGAAAAAAACTATACACAGTCACCTCTCTTACTTACTCAGCAACTTCTTTTATTGGTAATGGTAGTAGGAGTGGTGATGTTGATGATAATAAAGTGATAGAAATGAAATTCTGCCTCTTTGGGTTAAGAGGCTTGGCTATGGGTTTATGTGTATTGAATTGGGTTTTTAAGGCAATACACAGAAATTAATTAGAAAAGCAGGTATTTCCTATGAAGAAAACATAAAATTATTGTTTTGTTCTCAAACATGTAGTCTGCATTACCAAAGAAACTGGATCATAAAGCATGAAACATAAAGGGAATTAAAAAAATGAAGTTTCAATTTACACATTTAAATGAATGGATGGTGCCTGTATGCCAACACTATGTTGGAGTGTTGACCCTATATTTTCTCCTAGCACTTCCAATGTTTCTGGTCTAATTCCTAGGTCTTTAGTCCACTTTAAATTAACTTTTAGGAAGAGTAAGAGAGAGGGATCTAGTTTCATTCTTCTACATACGGATACACAGTTTCCCCGGCACCATTTGTTTAAAATGCTATCTTTTCTCCAACATATGTTTTCTGGCAAATTTGTTAAGGACCAGATGACTGTATGTTTATTTGTCTCTGTGTTTTATATTATATTCCCTCAGTATTCATTTCTGTTTTTATACCAATAACCTACTGTTTTTGTTACTATAGCTCTATAGTGCAATTTGAATCATTTATTGTGAGGGCACCCCCGTCACTTTTATTTCTCAGTATCATTTTGAATATTTTGGGTCTTTTATTATTACATATGAATTTTAGATCTGCTTTTGCTCCTCAAACTGAAGATATAAAACCAAGAATTGATCAATGGAATCACCTCAAATTGAATATCTGCACAGTGAAAAAAGAGCACGCATGACAATATATAATGATGGGGGTGGCAGGGGAATAGAAGAATGAAGGAACTTTGAATGGTATAGAGGAAAAAGGGTGGGAGGGAGTGGGGATGGAAAAACAGTACAAAGAAACAGACAGTATTACCCTATATATATGTATGAATACATGAATGGTGTGAATATACATTGTGTACAACCATAGAAATGAAAAGTTTTACCTCATATGTGTACAATGAATCAAAATGTGTTGGTAAAAATAAAAAAATATTTTAATAAAAAAAGAAGATCATGAAGAGAGAACCTGCAGAGTGGGAGAAAACACTTGCCAGCTTCTCTTTTGAATGGGTATTTATATTAATAATAGATAAAGAACAAAAAAACTTAACAGCTCCCCCAAAAAAGCAAATAAAAAACAATTAAATGGACAAATAATCTGAACAGATATTTTTCAAAAGAAGAAATAAAAATGGCCACAAATATATGAAGAAATATTCAACATTCTTAGCAATTAGGGAAATGCAAATCAAATCTACCCTAAGGTTTTATCTCACTACAATTTTTATGGCAATGATCAAGAATACAAACAACAAGAGTGACTGGCAAAGTTGGGGAGAGAAAGGTACACTCGTGCATGTTTGGTGGAACTATAAAGCAGTACAATCACTTTGGAAAGCAGCATGGAAATTCCTCAAAAGACTAGGAATAGAACCACCCTATAACCCAACTCTACCCCTCTTAGTACTTATCTGAAACATATAAAATCAATATTCTACAGTGATACATACTTAGCAAGATGTACATCATTGCTATTCACAATATCCAAGCAATGGAAGCAGCCTAGTTGACTCTCAACAATCTAATGGAGAAAGAAATATGGTATATATACACAATGGAGCTTTACTCAGCAATAAAGAAGAGAAATCATGAAATTATATCATTTTCTGATAAGTGGATGAAGTTAGAGAATATCATGGTAAGTAAAATAAACCAGGGTCAGAAAGTCAAGGGTCAAATGCATTCTTTCATAATGCAGGAACAATAGAGAAAAAATAAATAAATCTTAAAAGGGGAATATCATGGAAATAGAATGGAGAACAGTAGAGTACATGAAGGAAATTGAGTAGGAGAAAGGATGGATGGGAAATGGGAGGAGCTATGGAATTAAATTGAGCAATTTGTGATATACACATGTATAAATGTATTATAATAAATTCTGCTTTTGTGTATGAGTATAACAGAACAATTTAAAACAATAAATAAATAGAAGGAACTCTAGTAGAATACAGGCATGAAATTGGGACAGGGAGAAGGAGAGAAAAAGCAAAAGTACTGAGGATTGAAATGGAGCAAATTATGTTATAGGCATCCATGAATGTGTCAGTATGAATCCCGGTATGAGATTTGACAACAATGCATGAATAAAACATTTTTAAAAAAACTTATGGAATGACATCAACAAAATTCAAAAATTCAAAAAGCATAAGTGATGTACTGCAAAGAGAACAGCAATTTTTGGTATTATAAAACTGTTATATATCTTGGTTATGGGGATGGTTACACAACTGTCAGTCCTTTTCAAGACTCAGAACTTCACACTAAAAGAGTAAATTCTACTTTAAATATTAGCTTAGTAAAAATAATTTAAAAAGCATACATTATGTTATGTGAAGAATACAATGGCACTCTATGATTCCAACTTGACATCTTAAAAATAATAAATGCTGGGCTCAGTAATTTCTGTGCATGCCTGTAATTCCAGACACTTGTGCACCCAAGGTAGCAGGATTGTAAATTCAAGGCTGGCCTCAGCAATTTAGCAAGATTCTGTCTCAAAAAAAAAACAAAAAAAAAATTTAAAAAGGGTTGGGGATGTTGCTCAGTGACTAAGTACCCCCAGGTTCAATTCCTGGTATAATAATAATAATAAGAAGAAGAAGTACAAGAAGAAGAAGAAGAAGAAGAAGAAGAAGAAGAAGGAGGAGAAGGCCAATATATCTATGCATGCATGTGCATTTCCACATTCATAAAAAAACTGTATTCCAAGTACAGACCAAAAACTCAAGAATGAACCAGATGTTAGCAGTGGTTACCTCTATGGAATGGAATGGAGGAATATTGATCAGGAAAAGAGTTTGATTTTGTTTAGCTATGGGACATTTAAAGACATATATATTTATATATTTAAAACCATTTCAAAAAAGCATGTGTGGAAGATATTTTTTATAAGTGGTAGGGTACTAAGGATGTCTTTGTCATCTTTGTGATCTGGTTCATGGGAGCCAGAAGAAGGAGGCAAAAGAAATCAAGTAATTGAGAAATAGGAGGCAGAGATTAAATGTTTGTGAACAAATTTGACAAATGCTCTGAAACAAGGGATCTTCGAATTAACATTTTCTTTCAGCTTTTAGCCAATGCATCATTATAAATTCAGAGTTACAAACCAACTTTTGAAACATGTACAATCTACCATGGTGGACTTTGCCACACAGAAGCCATGCTGTACTATGATAGTAAACCATATTTTACTTCACCACAGGTTGATAGATGTAAACAGACTGGAGGGCCCAGAGTCTCCTTTCTGAATGGGCACCAGAAGAAACATGTAAATCACAACCGTCAATGCCCTAAGCCAACCCAGATTTTTCTCTGTGTACCTTACTTCCACTCTCTGCTGCCTGGTCACCACAGTCTTGAGGAATGCAAATTCACCTTTCTGACAAAGTGGTAGAGACCAGAGGCCTGGAGTGGCTCCGGAATCTCAAAATGACTTAAAGGAGGAAAAACACAAGTACCTGTTTTATCTAGCCCACCAGGTTGATGAAATGGACATTTTGTCCAATTTTCCACACTTCCTTGACCACCGCCCTACCCCTTTTCTATGCCTACCCACAGTCTCATCTGCTCAAGACTTTGTGAAAGGTGAATGTTGATATTTCTTCCTTAGCTATAAGAATTTACAAGTTCATACTTTCTTTGGGTTTAATTTGTTGTGTAATTTTTTTACTTCCTGAAATGAAGAGTTGCTTTCTTTATTCCCTGAGACTTTTTTTTTGAATTCTGGGGCTCTGATGGTTCCACCTTATCACAGTTTTATCTGCTTTCCTCAAAAAATAGTTTTTTTTATTATCATTCAGCCATTCAATGTTCAGTTCAAAATTCTGTCCACTTAAAAAAAAACAAAACAAAACAAAAGATGTCTAATTTTCATTAAGATTTTTCTTTGATGCATGTTATTTTATTTTATTTTATTATGTTTGGGGGTGGATGTACACTCTCAGCATTCAATGACTAAGCTATATCCACAGACTTTTTTTTTAAAGGGTGGGTTTGTAGGTTACCCAGATTACCCAAGTTACCTAGGTTGGCCTTGAACTTGGGATCCTCTGGCCTCAACCTCTGGAGAGACTGGGATGATAGGTGTGTTCCACCATGCTCAGCTCATGTGTTAGTTTAAAATGTGCTTCATCTCCAAACATTTGACACTATTGATTGTGTTTTAATTATTGATTTGTACCTTTCTTCCTTTCTTTATTCATTTTTAGTGCCAGGTATGAAATTCAGTGGTGCTTAACCACTCAGCTCCAACCCTAGCCCTGTTTATTTGATTTTATTCTCTTACTATAATTTTTATTATTAATTTTGAGACAGTGTCTTGTTCGGTTACCAAGGGTCTCACTAAATTGCTGAAGCTGGCTTTGAACTTGGGATTCTCCTGTTTGCCCCAGTCTCCCAAGACAGGCAGAGGCCACCCTGTCTGAACTCTAGCTTACTTTTATGGTGTTCAGAGAAGAGCTGTGGCATGATTTCCTATTTTAGAAATTGTTGAGGTTTGCTTTATGTTCCCTTTTTTTTAGGACTGACAAACCTTGTGGTGCTAGCTTTTACAGGAACACTGACTACTATGTGCAGAACTGAGCAGGGTCACAAAGTTTTGAGTTATACAGAGACAGATAAAAATGAAGTCAGAGATGGCAAGCTTTATCCTGATTTCAGTAACTCAGAGTGCATGTTATATTGGTCTAGGTAAACAGCCACTGTTTTTGTTTTCATTATTTTAAGCAAAAGCAGTCTCTTTTAGGTCCCTCTTACAGCTTCTAATTACCAAGGACCTAAATGTATTTGGGTCTGTTACCAAATGTAAAATGACTCGACTTGTGGTTCAAGAAAATGCTTATTTCTTAGGAATTAAAAAAACAACAAATGACAAAAGTAGATAACAGACACAATAGAACTAGACAGGAAAGAATTCTAAGAGACTGTTCATCTACAAATTTTGTCTAAAAAAGAGGAACCAAAAGCCAAAACACAGGAAAATCCAACTCCAAAGCAATTTCAACTAATTTTTACATGTTTCTTTCCAGAATCTAAGGAAGTTACTGCAGAAAATGGAGGTAGATTCCAAGGAAGAGTGTTTCAAATCAGAGGTCTCTGAAGATCCCTAAGCTCTTATTTAAAGAAATTTTAAATGAGCTCCATTCAGATATCTGCCTTTTAAATTGGGCTAAAAGGGTCATTTATTTAATAGGGATCAGAGAGAGGGAGATAGCTGTGGAAGATGTGCTGTAAGCAGATTCAAACACAAAAAATAGAAATTATTCTAATTAAAATGCTGGATAACTAGGGTGGGGACTGTTGTGATTCAGTGGCAGAATAATCTAAAGTTTGTGCAGCCAAATACAAAGCAAGAATGGTTGTAAACCTTAAGGAAGAAAAGACAAACAATGGAGAGAGGGAAGGGTGATGGAGAGATTCAGTGAGAGCCAGTGCAGAAAGAGAGCTCAGTAAAATCTGGAGCTACTTGATTCT
>NW_025920780.1:0-23581 GCF_902686445.1 Sciurus carolinensis | reverse complement strand
ACTACACAGGAACTCAAATTATGAAAGTAATAATGGATGCTTAGGACATGGAAACTACACAAGTTATGTTTTATGCAAGTCACCAGAAGAGTTCAGTTTATAGAGGCTTTCTCAGGTAATTTGGGATACTCTGGACATAAAGACTATGTAAGACACAGAGATATAACCAGTCATGGAGACCACACAGGCATTTAGTCTACTAACATCATATAAACAGTACAGATCATAGAAGATATGTAGGTCACAGAGACTCCGCAAGTTTTAATGGCAACTGAGGTAATAGAGAATAATCATGTCATTTATGCTTCAAAGACCAGAAAAGGACTGGAAGGTATGTAGGTCAAGGATATTTTTCAGGTTATAGGTACTCCTCAGACCATATAAGCAATGTAAGTCAAATAGGATACACAGGCTATAGAGGCTAAGGATGTCAATCAAGCAACTCAGAACAAAGAGATTATGCAGGACATATAGACTACCAAGTTCATAGATGATATTCAGACAACAGAACTATGCATACCTTAAAGCCAGCTCAAGTTATAAGGGGCTATGCAGATATGGCATAGAGAATTTTTAGGCCATGAATACTATCAGGCCAGCAAGGCTACACAGAACATAGAGGTTAAGAAGTTCACAGATGTACTTAGCTCTTTTGGGATTCTAAGTCCATAAAGGCTACTTAGGTTATAGAGTGGGTACAGTTCATAGAGACTACTCAGGCCACCAATAATATTCACACAATAGAAGCAACAAAAGTCAGGGATACTTTGCAATTTGCAAAGTCCATACACATCAGAGAGGGTAATCTAGGCAAGGAGGATTCTCAGGGAATTGTGGCAAATAAGGACATAAATTCTCCATGGATCTAAACATCAAAAAATGTGCACAGGTAACATTTGTAAGGAAATTTATAGAGACCACTTTGGCAATACTATTGACACAGAGCATAGACTCTCCACAGGATAGAGAGGATATGAAACACATAGAGGTTACATAAATAATGTGGTTTATGCTAACAATGCAATCTACTGAGTATATAGAGGCTACTAAAGTCAAAGAGAGTACATAGGCAGTAGAGGCTATGCATGTCATATAGGTCACAGAAGCTAAGCACATCATGAAGACTGTACATTTTTATAGGCTACCTACATTGAAATTTCTCAAGTAAAAGAGGAAATTTAGGCCACAGAGATGACACAGGTCAGAGACAGTACTCTGTCCATGAAGGGCAACAGATTCTAGAAGCTACCCAGATCATAGCAGCTATGCAGTTTGTATATGATGCTAAGGTTATAGTTTATACAGGCAATTCAGGCTGCTTGGGTCATGGAGGTTACACAGAATATGGAGCCTAAGCAGGTCATAATGGCTACTGAATGTATGAAGGTTAATTGGGCAATTTAGACTCTGTGGATGTAGAGACTACACAGGACATAGAAGAAAACATTAATCACAGGTTATATGTAGGACACAAATGAATGCATAAATATCTGGTCATTGAGGCTTTGTAGGCCATAGGGGCTACACAAACCTTAGTGGCTATGTAGCTCATAGGAGTTTAACAGACCATAAAGTATAATATAATTAAGGAAAATGCTTAAGCAATATTAGCTTTGAAAAATGCATAGGGTAATAGGGTTTTAGAAGATATTCAGGTCATAGAAGAGATGCACAATATGGAGCTTCTCGGACCATAAAGTAGGCAGGTAATAGGAGTTGCACTGGTCATTCAAGTTACCCAGGTCATAGAAGTTCCACAGGTCATAGTGATCATGCAGGTCCTAAAGGCTACTCAGGATGTAGCACTTACTCATGTAACAGTGTACAAGCCTTAAATCTACTCAGTTCATAGATGCTATAGATATCGTCAAAGACTCTCAGGCCCTAGATACAATATAGGTCAAAGAATCTACTCCAGCCATAGAGATTACATGGTCCCTAAAGGCTATAAAGGCAATACAGTTTATGCTGTTCAAAAGGGCTACATTTCTTAATACTGTTCATATTAGAAAAGGTTTTAAGGCAATTGAGGATACTCCTGCCATAGGGTCTAGGCAGATCATAGCAGCTACTCAGATGAGAAGCTACACAAATCATAGAGGCTACTGAGGCCAAAGAGGTTATGGAGGGGGGTTTCAAGATGGCGGACTAGAGGGCGACTGTATTTCATGTTGCTCCAGGATGCAGGATTCAAAAGAGGAGATAGTGAGAGACTTGGGACCAACTCAAAGCTGCCAGGTGAGTCTCTCCCACTGGGGAGGCATCCTGGATGGGGTGGTAGTCCCGGAACACAGGGAACTTCGTGAAGTAGAGTTGCCCAGTGAGATGCCCCTCCCCCCACTGGAGCAGTAAACATGGAAAACTGGAACATCTTAGAGGTGGCTGCTCAGCACAGCGCTTGGAACTCAGAGCAACCACTGGGGCTCTGGGTGACTGCCTGAGGAGGAGCTGTGTGGTGAGCTGTTTGGACTCAGAGCGATCGCTTCTGAACACCGGGGGGCTGCCCAGAGGAAGAAGAGGAGCTGCAGCGGGTCAGGTTGGTCTAGGAGTGACTGCACCAGAGCTACAGGCGGTGGCCAGAGGAAGAGCTGCATGGCGAGGTGTTTGGACTCAGAACGACGCTTCTGAACACGGGGGGCTGTCCGGAGGAAGAGGAGGAATGTGGCGGGTCACTTGGACTGGGAGTGACTGCATCAGAGCTCTGGGTGGCTGCTCAGAGGAGGAGGCAAGTGGTGAGTTGTTTGGACTCAAAGCGACCATTCCTGAACACCGGTGCCCGGCCCAAAGAGGAGTGTGGTAGGTCGCTTGGTCTCAGAGCAACCATTCCTGAACACCTGGGGGACTGCCCCCAAAAGGAGGAGAAACTGGGCGAGTCACTTGGAATCGGAGTGACTGCCTAGGGCTACGGGTGGTTGGTGGGAGGAGGAGACGGGAAGTGAGTTGCCTGGACTCCTAGTGACTGTGTTGGAACACCGGGTAGCTGTCTGGAGGAAGAGGTGTGTGGTGGGACTCTGGAACTCAGAGCTATTATACGGGCTCCAGGTGGCAGCTCAGTGGAGGGGCCACATAGCCAGGTGATTAGGTGCAGAGCAGGGTCCCAGGACCTAGGCAGCTTCTTGGTGGAAGGGCCGCACAGAGACATGCTTAGGGGCAGAGCGAAGTTTCCAGGACTGCGGTCAGATTCTCTGAGGAGAGGCAGCCTAAGGAGATTCAACTGTGGAAGGCAAAGGATCCCAGGCCCAGGAGGTAGGTCTGGGCCCTGGGAATGTTGCAGAGGAAGGAAAACCAGCCAAGGTGGTAGATGTAGATTGAGTGGAACCTCTAGGAGGGGAACTGACCAGCGACACCTCCCCAACAGGTGAGTCTTCCCCGACGGGTGAGGTTTTCTGACAAGGATGGTAAAACCAGAGACACAGGCACAAACAGGCCTTGACTCAGCCTGCAGCCTAGTTCCCCTTTGGATGACCATTGGTCAACAAGTGGAGGCAACTCTGCCCACTAGCAGGGAATATACCACACCTGAGGGTCACCACCCCTAAAGAGGCAGCTTCCTTGTGGAGCACTGCATTATCAACTTCCACCAAGACTTCAGGCTACTGAAGGATAAGAAGGGATATACTAGAAATCTTCAGGGATATTATGTCATAGAGGAAATCTGCAATATCATAATGATCCACTGACTCCTAAACAATATGAGAAAACAAGGGAAGAAAATGCCCCCAAAAAATCTAGATGTTACATCAATAAAATCCAACGACAGCATGGCAGAAGAAAGGAAAGAAAGGGAGTTCAGAATGTACATAATTAAAATGATCAGGGAAGCAAATGAGGAGATGAAAGAGCAAATGCAGGCATTGAATGATCGCACCAACCGACAGTTAAAAGAGCAAATGCAGGAAGCAAAAGATCATTTCAATAAAGAGATAGAGATATTGAAAAAACAAACAAACAAACAGAAATCCTTGAAATGAAGGAACAATAAACCAAATTAAGAACTCCATAGAAAGCATAACCAATAGGATAGAACACCTGGAAGACAGAACCTCAGATATTGAAGACAAAAAATTTAACCATGAAAACAAAATTGACCAAATAACAAGATGGTAAGCAATCATGAACGGAATCTCCAAGAACTATGGGATATCATGAAAAGGCCAAATTTGGGAATTATTGGGATGGAGGAAGGCTTAGAGAAACAAACCAAAGGAATGAACAATCTATTCAATGAAATGATATCAGAAAATTTTCGGAATCTGAAGAATGAAATGATAAATCAAGTTCAAGAGGCTTATAGGACTCCAAATACACAAAATTACAACAGACCCACACCAAGGCACATTATAAAGAAAATACCTAACACACAATATAAAGAGAGAGTTTTAAAGGCTGTGAGAGAAAAGAACCAATTTACATTCAGGGGGAAGCCAATATGGATATCAGCAGATTTTTCAATCCAGACCCTAAAATCCAGAAGAGCCTGGAAAAACATTTTTCAAGCTCTGAAAGAAAATGAATGCCAACCAAGAATCTTATACCCAGCAAAACTTACCTTCAAATTTGATGATGAAATAAAATCCTTCCATGATAGCAAAAGCTAAAAGAATTTACAAACAGAAAGCCAGCACTACAAAACATTCTCAGCAAAATATTCCATGACGAACAGATAAAAAACAAAGAAGCAAATCAGCAAAGGGAGGAATTATCCTAAAGGAACTGTCAAATAAAGGAGGAACAAAGTTGTGTCAAAAAAATAAAGAAAGAAATAAAATTTTAAAAATGCACCAAATGACCTGGAATACAAATCATATCTCAATAATAACCCTGAATGTTAATGGCCTGAATTCATCAATCAAAAGACATAGACTGGCAGATTGGATTAAAAAGAAAGGTCCAACAATATGTTGCCTGCAAGAGACTCACCTCATAGAAAGAGATACCCATAGATTAAAGGTGAAAGGATGGGGAAAAATATACCATGCACATGGACTCAGCAAAAAAGCTGGAGTATCCATCCTCATTTCAGATAATGTGGACTTCAAGACAAAGTTAGTCAGAGGGACAAAGAAGAACATTTCATACTGCTTAAGGGAAGCATAAATCAGCAAGATATAACAATCATAAATATCCGTGCCCCAAACAGTGGCTCATCCATGTATGCCAAACAAATCCTTCTCAATTTTAGAAAGGAAATAGACCATAACACAATAATACTAGGTGATTTTAGTATGCCTCTCTCACCACTGGACCAATCATCCAAACAAAACTTGAACAAAGAAATCATAGATCTCAATAACACAATTAATAATTGAGACTTAACAGACATTTATAGAATATACCATCCAACCAAGAGCGAAAACACTTTCTTCTCAGCAGCACATGGACCTTCTCTAAAATAGACCATATATTATGCCACAAAGCTAATGTTAGCAAATACAAAAAGATAGAGACACTACCTTGTATTCTATCAGATCATAATGGATAGAAATTAGAAATAAATGAAAGAGTAAAGAACAGACACTACTCCAACACCTGGATACTTAACAATATGCTATTATGTGATGAATGGATAACAAAAGATATTAGGAAGGAATTAAAAAACTCTTAGAGGTCAATGAGAACAAAGAAACATCATATCAAAATCTCTGGGACACTATGAAAGCAATACTTAGAGGAAAGTTTATTTTATGGAGTGCATTTAATAAAAGAAGTGAAACTCAACAAATAAATGACCTAACACGACAGTTCAAAGCCCTAGAAAAAGAAGAAAAAACACCAAAGGTAGTAGAAGACAGGAAATAGTTATACTCAGAGCTGAAATCAGTGAAATTGAAACAAAAGAAACAATACAAAAAATTGACAAAATAAATAGTTGGTTCTTTGAGAAAAAAAAAAAAAAACAAAATTGATAAACCTTTAGCCACACTAACAAAGAGAAGACGAGAGAAAACCCAAATCACTAATATTTGGAATGAACAAGGAAATATCACAACAGGCATGATTGAAATACAAAACATAAATAAAAACTTATTTGAAAATATATATCCAACAAAATAGAAAATTTTGAAGACATCAACAGGTTTCTAGAGACATATGTATTGCCTAAACTGAATGAGGAGGGCATACACAATTTAAATACACCAATTTCAAGTAATGAAATAGAAGAAGTCATCAAAAGCCTACCAACAAATTCCAGGACCAGATGGGTTCTCAGTCGAGTTCTACAAAACCTTTAAAGAAGAGCTCATTCCAATACCTCTCAAAATACAAGAGGAGGGAACCCTCCCAAACTCATTCTATGAAGCCAATATTACACTGATACCTAAACAGACAGCGACACATCGAGGAAAGAAAATTTCCGACCAATATCCTTAGTGAATATCAACGCAAAAATTCTCAACAAAATTTTACAAATCACATACAAAAACATATTAAAAAGATAGTACACCATGATCAAGTGGGTTTCATCCCAGGGATGCAACGTTGGTTCAACATCAGGAAATCAATGAATGTAATTCACCATATCAATAAACTGAAAGTCAAGAATCACATGATTATTTCAATAGATGCAGAAAAAGTATTTGATAAAATACAGCACCCCTTCATGTTCAAAACACTAGAAAAATTAGGGATAGTGGGAACTTTCCTTAACATTGGAAAGGCCATCTATGCTAAGCCCATGACTAATATTATTCTAATTGCTGAAAAACTGAAAACATTCCCTCTAAATCTGGAAAGAGGCAGGGATGCCCTCTTTCACCACTTCTATTCAATATTGTCCTTGAAACTAGCCAGAGCAATTAGACAGACCAAAGAAATTAAAGGGATACCAATAGGAAAAAGAGAACTCAAACTATCCCTATTTGCTGATGATATGATTATATACTTAGAGCAAGCAGGAAATTCCACCAGAAAACGTTTGGAACTCATAAGTGAATTCAGTAAAGTAGTGGGATATAAGATCAATGCACATAATTCTAGTGCATTTTTATACATAAGTGATGAATCTTCAGAAAGAGAAATTAGGAAAACTACCCCATTCACAATAGCATTGAAAAAATAAAGTACTTGGGAATCAATCTCACAAAGGAGGTGAAAGACCTCTACAATGAGAATTACAGAGCACTAAAGAAATTAAAGAAAACCTTAGAAGATGGAAAGATCTCCCATGTTCTGGATAGAAAGAATTAATATTGTCAAAATGGCCATACTACCAAAAGTGTTATACAGATTCAATGCAATTCCAATTAAAATCCTGATGATGTACCTTACAGAAATAGAGCAAGTAATTATGAAATTCATCTGAAGGAATAATAAACCCAGAATAGCTAAAGCAATCCTTGGCAGAAAGAGTGAAGCAGGGGGTATCACAATACCAGATCTTCAACTCTACTACAAAGCAATAGTAACAAAAATGGCATGGTACTGGTACCAAAATAGAAAGGTGGATCAATGGTACAAAATAGAGGACATGGACACCAACCCAAATAAATACAATTTTCTCATACTAGACAAAGGGGCCAACAATATGCAATGGAGAAACATAGCCTCTTCAACAAATGGTGCTGGGAGAATTGGAAATCTATATGCAACAGAATGAAACTAAACCCATATCTCTCACCATGCACAAATCTAAACTCAATGTGGATTAAGGACCTGGGAATGAGACCAGAGACCTTGCATCTTATAGAAGAAAAAGTAGGTCCAGATCTTCAACATGTCGGCTTAGGACCAGACTTCCTCAACAGGACTCCCATAGCACAAGAAATAAAAGCAAGAATCATAACTGGGATAGATTCAAACTAAAAAGCTTTCTCTCAGCAAAGAAAACTATCAGCAATGCGAAGAAAGAGCCTACAGAGTGGGAGATAATGATTGCCAATCATATTTCAGATACAGCACTTATTTCCAGAATCTATAAAGAACTCAAAAAACTCTACACCAAGATTGCAAATAATCCAATCGACAAATGGGCTAAGGAAATGAATAGACACTTCACAGAAGAAGATCTAAAAGCAATGAACAAACATATGGAAAAATGTTCAACATCTCTAGTAATAAGAGAAATGCAAATCAAAACCACCCTCAGATTCCATCTCACCCCAATTAGAATGGCGATTATCAAGAATACAAGCAAAAACAGGTGTTTGCGAGGATGTGGGGAGAAAGGTACACTCATACATTGCTGGTGGGGCTGCAAATTAGTGCAGCCACTCTGGAAAGCAGTATGGAGACTCCTTAGAAATCTTGAAATGGAACATTTGACCCAGCTATCCCACTCCTTGGCCTATACCCAAAGGACTTAAAATCAGCATATTACAGAGATACAGCCACATCAATGTTCATAACTGCTCAGTTCACAATAGAGCCAGATTGTGGAACCAACCTAGATGTCCTTCAATTGATAAATGGATAAAGAAACTGTGGTATATATATACAATGGAATATTACTCAGCCATAAAGAATGATAAATTTATGGCATTTGCAGGCAAATGGATGAAATTGGAGAATATCATGCTAAGTGAGATAAGCCTATCTCAACAAAAAAAAGGACGAATGATATCATTAATAAGTGGATGATGACACATAATGGGGGATGGGAGGGGTTAGTGTTAGGGTTAGAGTTAGGGTTGGGGGGCAAGAATGGAGGAATGAAGAACTGTATACAGGGAAAAGAGGGGTGGGAGGGGTGGGGGAGAAGGGGAAAAATAACAGAAAGTTTCAAACATTACCCTATGTAAATTTATGATTACAGAAATGGTATGCCTTCACACTGTGTACAAACAGAGAAACAACATTCATCCCATTTATTTACAATAAAAAATAAATAAAATAAATAAAAATTATCTTTAACATTTTATGCTGGCATAGGTAGTATATAGGAACTCTGTACTTTCTGCTCCATTTTGCTGTGAACTTAAAACTAAAAAATAAAGTATATCAATCTAAAAAAATAAAAGAGGCTATGGATATTTTAGAGACTGGATCATTGAGCCCTCACAACTCATAGAGATATTCAGAAGATAGAATACTCTGGTTATGGAAGGTAGGCAGGCTAAAGAGAATTTTCAGGTCATAGATTTTAAAGAATCGTACAAGTTACAAGATGAGAGGACAGGACAGAGGACATGTTCCTCATAGGCGATACTCATGCCATGGGGTTTATTCTGGTCATAGAGTAAAAGCAAGTCATAAATCTATTAATGTCCTTTAGGTTACTCTAGCTGTAAAATTTACAGAGGTCATGAAGTGTCTGCAGTTATTAGAGCCTAATGAGGTCATCCAAACTATTGATGCCATTGTGGCTACTCTGATAATAGTGGAGCCTGAAATCATACAGGATACTCAGATAATTTTGGCTACTCATGCTATGTAGTTATACAGGTCATATAGTATTCTCAGGCCAAAGATGTGAAGCTTACCTCTGAGGCTACCCATGTAACAGAGGCTATGAAAGCCACTGAAGTTTACTGGTCATTGATGGTACTCAGTACCAAGAGTCTACATTGATCATACAGGTTCCTGAGGATATAGAAGTTTTGCAGAACTTTCAGGATACTCAGGTCATCTAGGCTACTCAGACCTTAAGTGTTGCTCAGGTCATAGAGGAAACCCAGGCACTAGAAACTATTCAAGCCAGAAATACTAGGGTGAAAACAAAAGCTACTCAAATTATATAGATTATTCAGGCCATTGAAGCTATGAAGTTCATATGGGGATATGAAGGTCATTTATACTAGTTGGTCATAAAGATTTGTAAGATTTATTTATTCAGCACACAGGCTGCACAATTGTTTTAGACAGCCTTCTCAATGCTGTCACTAAAAGAACTGGAAAACACAATGCAAGGAGTGAAAGCATATGTAGGGGATCATGGTTTCAGAGGTCGCAGTCCAGAGACAGCAGGTTCCATTACTCAGGGATTGAGTGTGTGGTAGAGGGAAATGGTTTAATAAATCACATCAGGGAGTTAAAACTGCACTCAGCTCACCAAATGTATACACAAAATGCATTCACCCAATGATCCATCTCCTACAACCATATGCTATCAGCCTATGGTTACACTCAATTAATCCTTAACATGGTATTGATTCACAGATTTATTAAAGGCTTTCATAAATTTTGTACTTTCTTTCATCTTCTTATACATGTGTACTTTTGGGGAAACCTTATACTTAAACCATAATAATATTCATAGAGATTACACAGATAGCAGTAGTTACACAGGTCATTGAGGTTATTAAATTTATTTAGAATACCATGGCCATAAAGACTGCACTGCTCATGGAGTTTAGACAGGTCAGAGAGTATGTATAGTCATACAGAATATGCAATTCCTAATTTTTACAAAGATTTTAGATTTGTAAGTCATAGATTTCTCAGGTTTTAGAGACCCTGTAGTTCATAAAGGCCTGATCATGCAAATTGTAGAATTGCTCAGTTTATAGAAGCTATGCAGATGGCTATGTGTAGAGGACTCAGACACAGCTCCTACTGCTACTGGGTTTTAACAGTTATTCAGGCTATTCAGGCCATAAAGTTTATATAAGTCATAGAGGTTTCTCATGCCACTGATGCTGTGAAAGCATAGAACATATGCATATCACTGCAGATACACAGCTCACAAATTTTATGGTGATATAGTCTACTCAGTTCTTAAAGAAGAGTTAGTTCATAGAAGCTGCTGAGGCCATGGAGGCTACGTGGACCATAGGGAATCCTAAGGTCATTTGGGATGCTTAGGCCAAATACCTATGAAAGTCATATATGGTACACAAAATATAGAGGTTATTAATATCATAGGGAACATTCAGGTGAAAGACAGTACACAGGTCATACAGGACACTCTGGTTGTTTATGTTTCATGAGAATTGGAAGCTAAGTAAGTTTCCAAAGGAATTGAAGACACAGTGACTTTTCAGTTCGTTGAGTCAGCAAAGATCACAGTGGCCTCAGAGATCATAATGGTTCCTGGGGTATAGATACTACAGAAGTTATTTACACTAATCAAGTCATGATGCTGATATACAACATATTGTGCATGTGCAACATAGGTCATGAAAATACAAAGGTCATGGATATAATGCAGGTTATAGATACTTAGACCAAAATGTCTATAAAGGTTATAGAAACAAAGCAGATCATAAAGGTTACATGGCTCAAAAGTGCAGTGCAAGACTTAGCAGCTAATCATGCCATAGTTTCCACACAGGTTGTTGGGGCTCCTCATGTCAAAGAGGATACATGGGTCATAGAAGAAGCACAGGTCAGAAAAACTATATTGGTCATAGAGATTTCTAAGATTATAGGGGATATTAAGATCATTAGACTACTCAGCACATAGAGGCTATGAAGTTCATAGTGTCTACTAAGTCCATAGAATTTAGTGAGATTTTTTAAGACACTCAGTCTATAAAAACCGCAGAGGACATAAAGGCTATTCATGTCATTTTTCTACTCAGTTCATGCAGACTGTGGTCTTAGACATTGAAGAAACTATAGAAGTTACCTAGGTCAAAATGTTCACTAGGGTTATGTAGGCTATTTAAGTCACAGAGGCTGCATAAATCAGAGGCCACATGGAAACAAAGACTAAGCATGTAATAGAGGCTATAGCCATCATAGAGATTTTTCAGGTTATTAGAGACTTCTAATATGCTTTGGCTATGTAGGCCATGAAGGCTAGAGAAGTTACAATGTTTATGATGGGAATTTAGAATTCTAAGACTGCAAAGGACCATGGAACTGAAAATGACATTGAGGCTACTCAAATCCTGTGGATAAACAGCAAGACATAGGATATTAGGATATTCTCTTTTCTTTTTCTTTTTTTAAAATTATTTTCTATTTCTAATTTTTTTTTATTGTAAACAAATGGGATACATGTTGTTTCTCTGTACATGGTGTAAAGGCATACCATTTGTGTAATCATAAATTTACATAGGGTAATGTTGTTTGATTCATTCTGTTATTTTTTCCCTTCCCCCCCACCCCTCCCACCCCTCTTTTCCCTGTATACAGTCCTTCCCTCCTCCATTATTACCCCATCCCTAACCCTAACTCTAACCCTAGCATGAACCCTTCCCACCCCCCATTATGTGTCATCATCCACTTCTTAGCGATATCATTTGTCCTTTGGTTTTTTGAGATTGGCTTATCTCACTTAGCATGATATTCTCCAGTTTCATCCATTTGCCTGCAAATGCCATAATTTTATCATTCTTTATGGCTGAGTAATATTCCATTGTATATATATACCACAGTTTCTTTATCTATTCATCAATTGAAGGACATCTAGGTTGGTTCCACAATCTGGCTCTATTGTGAACTGAGCAGTTATGAACATTGATGTGGCTGTATCTCTGTAATATGCTGATTTTAAGTTCTTTGGGTATAGGCCAAGGAGTGGGATAGCTGGGTCAAATGGTGGTTCCATTCCAAGTTTTCTAAGGAATCTCCACACTGCTTTCCAGAGTGGCAGCACTAATTTGCAGCCCCACCAGCAATGTATGAGTGTACCTTTCTCCCCACATCCTCGCAAACACCTGTTTTTGCTTGTATTCTTGATAATTGCCATTCTAATTGGGGTGAGATGGAATCTGAGGGTGGTTTTGATTTGCATTTCTCTTATTACTAGAGATGTTGAACATTTTTCCAGTATGTTTGTTCATTGCTTTTAGATCTTCTTCTGTGAAGTGTCTATTCATTTCCTTAGCCCATTTGTCGATTGGATTATTTGCAATCTTGGTGTAGAGCTTTTTGAGTTCTTTATAGATTCTGGAAATAAGTGCTCTATCTGAAATATGATTGGCAATCATTATCTCCCACTCTGTAGGCTCTTTCTTCGCATTGCTGATAGTTTCCTTTGCTGAGAGAAAGCTTTTTAGTTTGAATATATCCCAGTTATTAATTCTTGCTTTTATTTCTTGTGCTACGGGAGTCCTGTTGAGGAAGTCTGGTCCTAAGCTGACATGTTGAAGCTGTGGACCTACTTTTTCTTCTATAAGATGCAAGGTCTCTGGTCTGATTCTGAGATCCTTAATCCATTTTGAGTTTAGTTTCATGCATGGTGAGAGATATGGGTTTAGTTTCATTCTGTTGCATATAGATTTCCAATTCTCCCAGCACCATTTGTTGAAGAGGCTATGTTTCTCCATTGCATATTTTTGGCCACTTTTTCTAATATGAAAAATTGTATTTATTTGGGTTTGTATCCATGTCCTCTATTTTGTACCATTGATCCACCTTTCTATTTTGGTACCAATACCATGCCATTTTTGTTACTATTGCTTTGTAGTAGAGTTGAAGATCTGGTATTGCGATACCCCCTGCTTCACTCTTTCTGCCAAGGATTGCTTTAGCTATTCTGGGTTTTTTATTCTTCCAGATGAATTTCATAATTGCTTGCTCTATTTCTGTAAGGTACATCATTGGGATTTTAATTGGAATTGCATTGAATCTGTATAGCACTTTTGGTAGTATGGCCATTTTGACAATATTAATTCTTTCTATCCAGAACATGGGAGATCTTTCCATCTTCTAAGGTTTTCTTTAATTTCTTTCTTTAGTGTTCTGTAGTTCTCATTGTAGAGGTATTTAAATTCTTTTGTGAGATTGATTCCCAAGTATTTATTTTTTTCGAAGCTATTGTGAATGGGGTAGTTCTCCTAACTTCTCTTTCTGAAGATTAATTGCTTATGTATAAAAATGCCTTAGATTTATGTGCATTGATCTTATATCCCGCTACTTTACTGAATTCACTACTGAGATCTAAAAGTTTTCTGGTGGAATTTCCTGGTTCCTCTAAGTATACAATCATATCATCAGCAAATAGGGATAGTTTGAGTTCTTCTTTTCCTATTCATATCCCTTTAATTTCTTTGGTCTGTCTAATTGCTCTGGCTAGAGTTTCAAGGACGATATTGAAAAGAAGTGGTGAAAGAGGGCATCCCTGCCTGTTTCCAGTTTTTAGGGCGAATGCTTTCAGTTTTTCACCATTTAGAATGATATTAGCCATGGGCTTAGGATAGATAGCCTTTACAATGTTAGGGAATGTTCCCACTATCCCTATTTTTTCTAGTGTTTTGAACATGAAGGGGTGCTGTATGTTATCAAATGCTTTCTCTGCATCTATTGAAATAATCATGTGTTTCCTGACTTTAAATCTATTGATATGGTGAATTACATTTATTGATTTCCTTATGTTGAACCAACCTTGCATCCCTGGGATGAATCCCACTTGATCGTGGTCCACTATGTTTTTAATATGATTTTGTATGCGATTTGCTAAAATTTTGTTGAGAATTTTTGTGTCGATGTTCATTAAGGATATTGGTCTGAAATTTTCTTTCCTCGATGTGTCTCTGTCTGGTTAGGTATCAGGGTAATATGGCTTCGTAGAATGAGTTTGGCAGGGTTCCCTCCTCTTTTATTTTATGGAATAATTTGAGAGGTATTGGAATGAAATCTTCTTTAAAGGTTTTGTAGAACTCGGCTGAGAACCCATCTGGTCCTGGACTTTTCTTTGTTGGTATGCTTTTGATGACTTCTTCTATTTCATTACTTGAAATCGGTCTATTTAAATTGTGTATGTCCTCCTCGTTCAGTTTAGGCAATACATATGTCTCTAGAAACCTGTTGATGTCTTTGAAATTTTCTATTTTTTGGAGTATAGATTTTCAAAATAGCTTCTAATTATGTTTTGTATTTCTGTCGTGTCTGTTGTGATATTTCCTTGTTCATTTCGAATTTTAGTGATTTGGGTTTTCTCTCATCTTCTCTTTGTTAGTGTGGCTAAAGGTTTATCAATTATGTTTATTTTTTTCAAAGAACCAACTATTTTTTGTCAATTTTTTGTATTGTTTCTTTGTTTCAATTCCATTCATATCAGCTCTGAGTTTAACTATTTGTTGTCTTCTACTACTTTTGGTGTTGGTCTGTTCTTCTTTTTCTAGGGCTTTGAGCTGTAGTGTTAGGTCATTTATTTTTTGAGTTTTACTTCTTTAATTAAATGCGCTCCATGAAATAAATCTTCCTCTTAAGTACTGCTTACATAGTGTCCCAGAGATTTTGATATGATGTTTCTTTGTTCTTGTTTACCTGTAAGAATTTTTTAATAACCTTCCTAATATCTTCTTTATCCATTCATCATATAAGAGCACATTGTTTAATCTCCAGGTGTTGGAGTAGTTCTGTTTTTTACTCTTTCATTTATTTCTAACTTCAATCCATTACGATCTCATAGAATACAAGGTAGTGTCTCTATCTTCTTGTATTTGCTGACATTAGCTTTGTGGCATAATATATGGTCTATTTTAGAGAAGGATCCATGTGCTGCTGTGAAGAAAGTGTATTCACTCTTGGTTGGATGGTATATTCTATAAATGTCTGTTAAGTCTAAATTATTGATTGTGTTATTGAGATCTATTGTTTCTTTTTTCAATTTTTGCTTGGAAGATCTGTCCAGTGGTGAAAGAGGTGTGTTAAAATCACATAGTATTAGTGTGTTATGGTCTATTTGGTTTCTAAAATTGAGAAGGATTGTTTAACATACATGGATGATCCACTGTTTGGGGGATAGATGTTTATGATTGTTATATCTTGCTGATTTATGCTTCCCTTAAGCAGTATGAAATGTCCTTCTTTATCCCTTCTGATTAATATTGGCTTGAAGTCCACATTATCTGAAATGAGGATGGATACTCCAGCTTTTTTGCTGAGTCTATGTGCATGGTATATTTTTACCCATCCTTTCACCTTTAGTCTATGGTTATCTCTTTCTATGAGGTGAGTCTCTTGCAGGCAACATATTGTTGTATCTTTCTTTTTAATCCAATCTGCCAGTCTATGTCTTTTGATTGATGAATTCAGGCCATTAACATTCAGGTTATTATTGAGACATGATTTGTATTCCCGGTCATTTGGTTCATATTTAAAATTTTATTTATTTATTTTTTTATTTTTTGACACATCTTGGTTCCTCCTTTATTTGACAGTTCCTTTAGGTTAATTCCTCCCTTTGCTGATTTGCTTCTTTGTTTTTTATCTGGTCCTCATGGAATATTTTGCTGAGAATATTCTGTCATGCTGACTTTCTTTTTGTAAATATCTTTTTAGCTTTTGTTTATCATGGAATGATTTTATTTCATCATCAAATTTGAAGATAAGTTTTGCTGGGTATAGGAATCTTGGTTGGCATCCATTTTGTTTCAGAGCTTGAATAATGTTGTTCCAGGTCCTTCTAGCTTTAAGGGTCTGGATTGAAAATTCTGCTGATATCCATATTGGCTTCCCTCTGAATGTAATTTGGTTCTTTTTCTCTCACAGCCTTTAAAATTCTTTCTTCATTTTGTATTTTAGGTATTTTCATTATAATGTGCCTTGGTGTGGGTCTGTTGTAATTTTGTGTATTTGGAGTCCTATAAGACTCTTGGACTTGATTTTCAATTTCATTCTTCAGATTTGGGAAATTTTCTTAATTATTTCATTGAATAAAGTGTTCATTCCTTTGGTTTGTTTCTCTAAGCCTTCCTCAATCCCAATAATTCTCAAATTTGGCCTTTTCATGATATCCCATAGTTCTTGCAGATTCTGTTCATGATTTCTTACAATCTTCTCTGTTCAACTTTGTTTTCAATATTAAATATTTTGTCTTCCATATCTGAAGTTCTGTCTTCCAGGTGTTCTATCCTATTGGTTATGCTTTCTATGGAGTTCTTAATTTGGTTTATTGTTTTTTCATTTCAAGGATTTCTGTTTGGTTTATTTTCATATCTCTAACTCTTTATTGAAATGATCTTTTGCTTCCTGAATTTGCTCTGTTAACTGTCGATTGGTGCAATCATTCAATGCCTGCCTTTGCTCTTTCATCTCATCATTCAATGCCTGCATTTGCTCTTTCATCTCCTTGTTTGCTTCCCTGATCATTTTAATTATGTGCATTCTGAACTCCCTTTCTGTCATTTCTTCTGCCATGCTGTCGTTGGATTGTATTGATGTAACATCTAGATTGGTTTGGGGCATTTTCTTCCCTTGTTTTCTCATATTGTTCAGGAATCAGTGGGTCATTAAGATATTGCAGATTTCCTCTATTGACTTATAATGTCCCTGAAGATTGCTAGTATATCCCGTCTTATCCTTCCGTAGCCTGAAGTCTTGGAGGAAGTTGATAATGCGGAGCTCCACGAAGAAGTTGACTCTCTAGGGGTGGTGACCCTCAGGTGTGGTATATTCCCTGCTAGTGGGCAGAGGTGCCTCCACTTGTTGACCAATGGTCATGCAAAGGGGAACTAGGCTGTGGGCTGAGGCAAGGCCTGTTTTTGCCTGTGTCTCTGGTTTTACCATCCTTGTGGGAAAACCTCAACCAGCAGGGAAGACTCACCCGGTGGGGATGTCTCACTGGTCAGTTCCCCTCCTAGAGGTTCACCTCAATCTACAACTACCACCTGGGCTGGGGTGTCTTCCTCTGCAACGTTCCCAGGGGCCCAGACCTACCTCCTGGGCCTGGGAGCCTCACCTTTCCCAGGCAAGTCTCCTTAAGCTGCCTCTCCCAGAGAATCTGCCTGCAGTCCTGGAAATTTTGCTCCGCCCCTAGGCGTTTCTCTGTGTGGCTCTTCTACCCAGATGCCGGTCCTGGGACCCTGCTCTGCACATAATCACCATGGCTATGGGGTCCCTCCTCTGAGCCACCACCTGGAGCCCTGTACAATAGCTCTGAGACCCAGAGACCCACCACACACCTCCTCCTCCGGACAACTGCCCTGTTTGGACACAATCACTAGGAGTCCAGCAACTCACTCTTCGCGTCTCCTCCTCCTACCAAACCGCCCGTAGCCCTAGGCAGTCACTCCAAGTCCAAGTGACCCGCCCTGTTCCTCCTCCTCCTCCTTGTGGTGGGCCCCCCGGGGTGTTCAAGGAGCAGTGGCCTCCGAGACCAAGGGACCCCCCGCGCTCCTCCTCCAGGCAGGCTACCGATGTTCAGGAGCGGTCATTTTTAGTCCAATCAACTCACCACTCGCCTCCTCCTCTGGAAACCACCTGTGGCTCTGATGCAGTCACTCCTAGACCAAGCGACCGCCGTGCTCCTCCTCTTCCTCCGGGCAACCCCCTGGTGTTCAGAAGCGGTCGTTCTGAGTTCAAGCAGCTCACCACGCAGCTCCTCCCCTGGCAACCTCCTGTAGTTCTGATGAGTCATTCCTAGACCAAGAGACCTACCGCGCTCCTTCTCCAGGAAGGCCACCGGTGTTCAGGAGCGGTCGTTCTGAGTTCAAACAGCTCAGCCATGCAGCTCCTCCTCTTGGCAACTGCCTGTTGCTCTGATGCATTCACTCCTAGGCCATGGACCCGCTCTGCTCCTCCTCTTCCTCTGGGCAAACCCCCTGGTGTTCAGGAGCGCTCACTCTGAGTTCAAACAGCTCGCACGCAGCTCCTCCTTTGGCACCACCTGTGGCTCTGATGCAGTCATCTCCTAGACCAAGCCACCGCCGTGCTTCTCTCTTCCTCCGGGCAACCCCCCGGTGTTCAGAAGCGGTCATTCTGAGTCCAAACATCTCGTAACGCAGCTCCTCCTCAGGCAGCCGCCCGGAGCCCCAGTGGTTGCTCCGGGTCCAAGCGCTGTGCTGAGCCGCTCCTCTACAATGATCCCAGTTGTCCGTGTTTACTGCTCCAGCGGAGGGAGGGGCGTCTTGCGGGCAACTCTACTTCACAAGTTCCGTGTGTTCCGGGGCTACTGCCCCATCCATGATGCCTCCCCAATGGGAGAGACTCACCCGGCAGCTTTGAGTTGGTCCCAAGTCTCTCACTATCTCTTTTGAATCTTGCGTCCTGGATCAACATGAAATGCAGTTGCCCTCTAGTCCGCCATCTTGAAAAACCCAGGATATTCTCTTGTCAAAAAAGATACATAGGTCATAGATGTTGTGCAAGTTATACAGACCTCAAAGACCAGAATGACTCTGCAGGTTATAAAGGCTATCCAGGATATACAGGCTATGGTGTCCATAGATTTTTCAAATATCATAGGCACAACTAAGGTCATTAAAGTTACTCAAGCCAATGAGGGTACTCAGGTAAAGTTGGCAAACCATGTCCTCAGACTAATCAGGCATTAGGAGTTAACCAGGTCATAGAGGTTTTCTGAAGTAATTTATGTTTCTTTAGTTATAAAGCATATTCATGTCAAGGTCTTTAGTCATAGATGTTACATATTTCATAGGGTATTAAGTAATAGAGTCTCTTCATTTCATTAAGAATATTGATGCATTAAGTTTTTGAATGTCATAGAAATTGTACAGTCTGTAGAGTGTCCTCAGGTCATAGAGAATACTAAATGTCATTTTGCATATTTAGGACATATAACTTAAACAATTCACAAAGGTTATGCTAATTAGAGGGTATTAAGGCCATAAATACTAGGTGGGACATGGGGGCTATTTAGGCTATGAAAAGTAGAAAGAACATAGGAGTTAATAAGGTCATTTTAATTCTCAGTTATAGACCCTATGCAGGATATAGAGTCCACTAAAAATTCAGAGTCAGAATCATATGTCACATAAACTTCACAGATCATAGAAGAATCATTGGTCATAGGGCTGCTAAGGACATTTAGGCTTATCATGCCATTAAGTCTAAGCAGGTCATAGAAGTTGAGTACATTATAGACAGCACTCAATCATGGGAATACAGAGTAAACAAAGATACACAATTCAGGTCACCAGGACTGAGCTGGTAGGAGAGTCAGGTGGCCTGAATCGCAGAGCTAGCTGGTGGGCACCCAACCCACCTGCCTTGTTGAGCTAGGTGGCGGGCAGTCATCCTGCCCAACCACCAGGCCAAAGACAGATACCATCACTGACCAACCCCCACCTGACCCTGCAACTAGGTCAGCACCATAACTGAGTGACCCCGCCTGACCCCTGCACCAAGGATGGGTGCCATTACTGGTCAGTCACTGTAGCAGAGAGAGCTGGCTGGTGAGCCAGCCCATCTGCATTGTGGAGCTAGCCAGAGGCTTCTTGATAGGCTGATACAGGCATTTTGAATTATTCCTGAGGGTGTGGCCACCATCAGTGGAAGGGCAACTCCCTTCCTGAGACACCTACAGGAGGATAGAGGACCTTTGGCAAGACCCAGAAGGTCAAGAAGAGGAGGTATTGAGAGACTTGGGACCAACTCAGAGGCATTGGGTGAATCCCTCCCACTGGGTGGGCACCCAGATGGGGCAGTAGACCTGAAACTTTGTGAGAACTTTGTGGGAACTTTGTGGGAACTTTGTGGAGTACAGTGGACCAGTGAGACTCCCCTGCTGGAGCCGAGAAGCCCAGTCAATTGGGAGCATGAACAGGAGGGCCACACAGC
Source organism: Sciurus carolinensis (assembly GCF_902686445.1). Lineage (NCBI taxonomy): Eukaryota > Metazoa > Chordata > Mammalia > Rodentia > Sciuridae > Sciurus > Sciurus carolinensis. The sequence continues at coordinate 3,229 of NW_025920780.1, read as the reverse complement.
GGAGGCTTCAATGCAGAGTGAGGGTTCCTGAGGCCAGGATGGTAGCTCTGGTCCCCAGGGAATGTAGTCAGAGGAGGGCCAGTCAGCAAGGGAGTCCCACACAAGGCCAGGCTTCCCAACACAGGCAGTAGGACAGGACCCCTGGGAACATTGCAAACGAGGGATTCCCAGTCCAGGTGATAGTTCTGGACAGAAGGGAACATTCTCAGAGGAGAGCTGCCCAGAGAAACTCCTCACTGGGTGAGTCTTCCTCAATTTCCCACCAGGGCAGTAGAACCAGAGACACAGGCCCAGATCAAAAGTGCCCCAGTCTGCAGTCTAGTCCCCTTTGGCTGACCATCAGTCAGCAAGTGGAGGCCCCTCTGGCCCACTGAAAGGGAATATACCCACCTGAAGGCCACCACCCCTAGAGGAGCAATTCCTAGTGGAGCACCACATTAACAAGTTCCTCCAAGACTTCAGTCTACTGAAGGCTAAGAGGTGAGTTATTGAAAATCTACAGAGACAATATTAGTCAATAAAGGAAATCTGCAATATCTCAGAGTTTCACTACTAGAGGAGTAGATAACTGAGCAATATGAGGAAACAATGGAAGAAAATGTCCCAAGAAAACCTAAATGGATTACAATAAATCCAATGACAGCATGGCAGAAGAAATGTGAGAAAGGGAGTTCAGAATGTACATAATAAAATGATCAAGAAGCAAACAATGAGATGAAGAGCAAATGAGTCTTTGAATGATCATACCACTCAACAGTTAAAAGAGAAAATGTGGGAAGCAAAAGATAATTTCAATAAAGAGTTAGAGATACTGAAAAAAAAAAAAACAGACAGGAGCATTGAAAAGAAGGAAATAATAAACCAAAATAAGAACTCCATAGAAAGCATAACCAATAGGATAGAGCACCTGGAAGACTGAACCTCAGATATTGAAGACAAAATATTTAATCTTGAAAATGAAGTGGACAAGAGAAGATGGTAAGAAATCATGAACAGAATCTACAAGAATTATGGGATATCATATAAAGACTAAATTTAAGAAATATCAGGATAGAGGAAGGCATAAAGAAATAAACCAAAGGAATGAACAATCTACTCAATGAAATATTATCAGAAAATTTCCCAAATCTGAAGAAAAAATGTAAAATCAAACACAAGAGGTTTATAGGACTCCAAATATACAAAATTACAATAGACCCTCACCAAGACACATTATAATGAAAATACCTGACATAAAAATAAGTCAGAATTTTAAAGCCTGAGAGAGAAAAAATTCAAATTACATTCAGGGGGAAACCAATATGGGTATCAGGAGATTTTTCAACCCAGGCCCTAAAAGCTAGAAGGGCCTGGAACAACATTTTTCATGCTCTGAAAGAATATGGATGCCAACCAAAAATCTTATACCCAGCAAAACTTACCTTCAAATTTGACGATGAAATAAAATCCTTCCATGATAAACAAAAGCTAAAAGAATTTACAAAAAGGAAGCTGGCACTATATAACATACTCGGCAAAATATTCCATGAAGAAAAGATGAAAATCAATGATGTCAATCAGCAAAGGGAAGAACTACCCAAAAGGAATAGCCAAATAAAGGAGAAACCAAGTTGTGTCAAAAAAGAAATAATGAGCCAAATGCATAGGAATACAAATCATATCTCAATAATAACCATGAATGTTAATGGCCTGAACTCATCAATCAAAATACATAGACTAGCACATTGGATTAAAAATAAAGATCCAAGAATTTGCTGCCTGTAAGAGACTCATCTCTTAGAAAGAGATACCAGAGCATCCATACTCATATCAGATAATGTGGATTTCAAGAAAAAGTTATTCAGTAGGGATAAGAAGGACATTTCATACTGTTTAAGGGAAGCATAAATCAGCAAGACACAACAATCATAAATATCTATGCCCCAAACACTGGCTCATCCATATACATCAAACAAATCCTTCTCAATGCCAGAATTCAAACAGATCAATGCACATAAATCTAATGCATTTTTATGCATAAGCGATAAATTTTCAGAAAGAGAAGTTAGGAAAACTAACCCATTCACAATAGCTATGAAAAAATAAAATACTAGGGAATCAATCTAACAAAAGAGGTGAAAGACCTCTACAATGAGAACTACAGAACACTAAAGAAAGAAATTAAAGAAAACCTTAGAAGATGGAAAGATCTCCCATGTTCTTAGGTGCACAGAATTAATATTGTCAAAATGGCCATACAACCAAAAGTGCTATACAGATTCAACACAATTCCCATTAAAATCCCAATGATGTACCTCACAGAAATAGAGCAAGCAATCATGAATTTCACTTGGAAGAATAAGAAACCCAGAATAGCTAAAGCAATCCTTAGTAGGAAGTGTGAAGCAGGGGTATAAGAATACCAGACCTTCAACTATACTACATAGCAATAGTAACAAAACTGGCATGATATTGGCATGAAAATATACAGGTAGATCAGTGGTACAGAATAGAGTACTTGGGCACAAACCCAAATAAATACAATTTTCTCATACTACACAAAGTTGCCAAAAGTATGCAGTGCAGAAAAGGCAGCCTCTTCAACAAATGTTGCTGGGAAAACTGGAAATCCATATGCAACAGAATGAAACTAAATCCCTATCTTTCACCCTACACAAAAATCAACTCAAAATGGATCAAGGACCTTGGAATCAGACCAGAGACCCTGCATCTTATAGAAGAAAAACCAGGTCCAAATCTTCAACTTTTTAGTTTAGGATCAGACTTCCTTAACAGGAACCCCATAGCACAAGAAATAAAAGCAAGAATCAATAACTTGGATAGATTCAAACTAAAAAGCTTTCTCTCAGCAAAGGAAACTATCAGCAATGGAAAGAGAGAACCTACAGAGTGGGAGAAAATCTTTGTCACTCATATATCAAATGGAGCACTAATTTCCAGAATATATAAAAACTCAAAAAATTCTACACCAATAATACAAATAACCCAATCAACAAATGGGCTAAGGAAATGAACATACACTTCTCAGAAGATCTACAATCAACAGATATATGAAAAAAATGTTCAACACCTTTAGTAATAAGAGAAATGCAAATCAAAACTACACCATGATTCCATCTCACCCCAATTAGAATGGCAATTATTAAGAATACAAGCAACAATAGTTTTTGGTGAGGATGTAAGGAAAAATGTACACTCATATATTGATGGTGGCATTGAAAATTAGTGC
>NW_025920779.1:0-23940 GCF_902686445.1 Sciurus carolinensis | reverse complement strand
CTCCCTCATTGGGGTGCTCTGCAGTAAGAGAGTTTGACCCATGAAATGTGTTTATCATACTAGTGGGACTGGTCCTGGCAGCAGCTGGGTCTCTGCTGTGAATAGGGTGTATGCATGTGAAGTCAGGTGGACCCTTGCTGCCCATCTGGGAGCCCAAGGCCTCTGGTGAATGAGAAGCCACACCAAGAGTGAGAGTAAAGGTTTTGCCCTTGGAGGATAAGGGGTGAGGAGAAAGGAAATGGCCAGGCCAGTGGAACTGTAGATAAGTGCAGGGGACAGAGGAGAAACTCAGTCCCCAGGTGGATGGTTACAGACAGCATCCAGGTCAGTGCTTTTTACCATCAACCTAGGGTGTGTAGAAGGAAATTTTAGAGGGTGTGTGATGTAGGTCTCTTCTCTCAGGTTTACTCTTTCCTGTGCAGGTGTTGCTGCCCTCAGGGTCACATATCGCACAGACTTGGTCTGAAGGTTGATAGAGGGGAAGAACCAGCTCTGTGATGGAGAGGATGCAGAGATTCCTAGCACAGCTGAAGAAGCATGAGGGCTGCTTACAGCCCCCAGCAGAGCTGGTGACCCTGGCAGGCATGCTGTGCCAAGACATGTAGGAAGATCTTGCCAAGGCACTGCCATTGGATGTTGCCATCCTGGAGAACCAGCTCCACCTGCACCTCCTGGACAATGTGAAAGTGGTCCTGCTGTGTCCCTGTGTCCTGGTATACCAGGAGAAACTGCAGGCAGCCTGCTGAGTTCTAGAGGTAATTCTGTGTGGTGGGGCAGAGTGTAGAGGGAAGAGGAGGCTTCTTCCACTATACCTAACAGGACATGAGCTCAGTCAAGGTGACTTACTCTCACTGGATCAACTTTAACTGTCTTGAAAACAGGAAGTAAACTACCTAATCATCATGTCCATGTTCAGTGGTCATCCTGTGCCACACTGTGCTAAATAGTAAAATAATAATAATAATAATAATAATAATAATAATAATCAGAGGATAAGACATGGTCCGCTTTGGAGAGGTATGTCCTTTTCTTGTAAACCCAGGATCTCCATCTGCAGTAAGTCTTGTTAGAAATAAGGAGGTGCCACACAAAATGATACCATACTCAAAAGTGAGTGTTCAAGGCAAACCTTTACTTCTGGTAGAAGGCTATGGTACCAGAACCTGCCTAGCAAGTGCTTGGCACTTGCTAGTGGCTGTCCACTCACTTTTATCTCTAACCTAATGCAATGTTGCCCTTCACTATAAGTTTAAGGGTTTGGGGTTACAGTCCACTAAATTGGCTAATTTTAGAATTAGGGTAGGGAAAAGGGAAAGGTTAAAATTGGATTCAATTAAGACTGAATACTAGATTCTGAAAATCAACTAGCAGACCTTCTATTTCTCCCAATCTGAAGATCAGAAGTATCTCTCCAGTCATCTGGAGGTACCTTGGATCTCAGCATGTTTAGCATCACAACCTGACCTTATTGATAGAGAGGCATTTGCAATCATTATTTGCCCATCTACTATGAGGACTGTGCTTCATGCTCCTCCCTAAACAGTTGTATATTTGATTAAAGTATGTCTGAGTGATGCAGGAAAGTTTCCATATAGTGATATGTCTGGACAAAAGGGGATATTTTTGGTATCAGGTATTGAACTCAAGGACTCTCAACCACTGAACACATCCCAAACCTTTTTATTCATTTATTTTTATTTTTAATTTTGAGTCAGGGATTCACTAAATTGCTTAGGGCCTGGCTAAGTCCACCCAGCAGCCAGAGGGATCTGTAAAAAGAAGGTGTACATCTGGCAGGACCCCCAGGGGCTGTCTCTGGGCCTTCCCACTTTTCAATCCTGGGTCTGGGCCCCAAGTTCCATGGTAAGTGACCTCTTTCTCATCCTAGAACTCCCAAGACATTTCTGTCTAGGACCTGTTGGTATTTTCCTCCCTCTTCCAAAGACTGCAACCTGCCTTACCTCATCTTGCTGAGGAGAAGACACAGAGAGGGTTATAAACTCAGTCATGATGGCTCATAGGTATGTCTGATGATGTATCATGTAGCTGAGACCCGAGGAAACATGGCCACCACACCTAGCACAGGGCAGAACCTGTCCAGTTCAGAGACTTCTTAACAAAGTCAAGTCCTGCATCTGGGTCAGGGCAGGCAGGAGTGTACTAAAATGGCAAGGGGCCTTGTGATCACAGCCTCAGAGAGCAGGGCATATGATTACCAGTACCTTCTGTTGCTTATGTGGACATGGTAACAGAGGCAAGATGGCAGGCTGTCAGCATTTTGTAAATGGAGGGATCACACAGGGTACTGGAATTGACAGTCTGGACATTCTTGGTTGTTGGTCAAATCTGGCCCAAGATGAGTGAGCTGTTACTGGGCAAATATAAGGTCCCCTTTATCCCACTCAATTTTGAACATTCCTAGCATCTGAGGGCCTGGCCCTAGTGGGTGTTCATTCACTTAAGGTGTGGATCAACCCTGGCCCCTTGGGTCTGAAATCTGTGCCACTGACTGTGGTCTCACTCTAGCTGTGCACCCAAAGATGGGTTGTCAGGCCTCTCTCTCTGTGCCTTAACTTCTTCACCTGTGCAGCTGAGAACCATCCTCTGTTGGGAAAGGTGAAGGGTGTCAAGGTGGGTTGACAGGTCTGGCTACTTGGAGGGTGAGGTGAGATTCTCAGCATGACTTGAAAAATGCCTGTGTGATCAGGGCAATTTCTCAGAGCCTTGTGGGCACGGTTGTACATGCCCTGCTTCACCACACTGTGGATTTGATGATCATTGTGTTCAATCCCAGACATTACTCCCTTCTCTGAGGTTGGTTTGCAGGGTTGACAGCCAGGGAGCTGAGGGCAGCCAGGGCTCAGCATGTTCTTCTTCCAGAATTGCCAGGTTATAGGAGGCATCAAGGAACTGTAGCAGTTCTGGAATGACATTCACTACCGCATGGATACGAGGAGCCTGGATGTCGTGGTGGTGACCAACCTGCAGAGTTACTGCTGCAGAAGGGGTTCTGTGGACATATGTCTGCACTGGTTCCCCCAGTTGTGCTGAGGAGTTGGATATAGCACCAATGCCCCAGTGGGTGACTCGTGGTAGGAGCAAGAATTTACAGCCACAACAACATAAGCAGTATGGCATCAGTGTTTCTTGCTGACTGTGAGCCAGGCCCAAGCTGCATCCCCCCTGCCTCCTCAGGACTAGGTGGCTGAGGTCATCTTCATAACCATCTCCTCCCATCTGACACCTGAGCCTGGGTGGATAATCCAGCCTGTGGCCAGTGACAGTGGACATGGATGGCAAGTGTGCCTCATATCTAGGCCTCAGGGAGTCTCTCAGGGTGATAGGAATGGAAGTGTGGCAAGGACTGAACAGGAGTAAGTCATGGAGGGAAGTACTGGGAGGCAATGGGAAGACAAGACAGGTTGCAGTTGGGTGAACAGGAAGCGAGTCTCAGGCAGCATGTTGGGAATTACTGTGTCCCACAGGTCTGGACTTGAGGAGAAATCCTGGGTTTGGGAAGAGTGGTGGGCCAGCAGGGTGCATGGCCCAGAAGAGCTTCTCAGCAAGTCTCTTTGCAGTGCTCTGTTCTTATGTGGCATGGAAAGTGCATTCCTGTGGGAAAGGTTGTGGACAGGAGAGATGTCCCCTAGAAGGAGGATTGTGGATGGGATTTCAGGTTGACAATGCCATCATCCTCAGAGAGCTGGTCCTGATCAGGAAATATGTGGAGGATACTGGTCTAAAACCACCATCTTCACTGTCTTCATCGAGGAACAAACCACCATGCTCCATCTGCCCTGAAGGACTCAAAAGCTGGCACTATCCCAGAGGGGTGTGCCAGAGGCTGGAGGACTTTGCATTAGCCATGACCACCAAACCCAGCAAGGTTCAGCAGGTAAAGATAACAGGCCACCACAGGTGACTCCCCTATAAACTTTAAAATTTCCCCAAGTACCACAGGGTGCTTCTCTCACACCTCAGGCAGGTACCTCAACCACTGGAAAACTCCCCATCTCCCCCTTGGCAACTCTCCCCAGTCCCAAGCAGTTACCTCTACCAGCACAGGCTCTCTCCACCACCATTCAGGTGTTTCTCCCACTCCACAGGTGCTCCTCCTAGCAAAAGTGGCTCTTCCACTGTGGCTTCTCCCATCCCAACGGTCTCCCTCAACTCCTTCCTGTACTCCTCTTCCACAGGTGGCTGCCCCTCTCCTCAGGTGCCCCCATTTCACCAGGTGACTCCCTCACCTTTGTCCATCCTTCCCTCTCTCCTGGGTGACTTCCTCTGTCCCCCAGTGCCCTCCAATGATCTGTCCCCCTATTACTGGTGCTTGAAGTCTTTGATCCAGTGTTGTTTTCTCACATGGGGTGTGCCCACTTCTCACCCTGGCTAGTCTGCAGGGTTCCCAGAGCTGAGAAGAGCCTTAGAAAATTAGGCCTATGGTAATTTCAGGCAAAGAAATGGCTCTGGACAGGAGCATCTGCAGGCCCTGACTTTTCAGGGATGCAGAATGTTCCACCCCTAGACTTTGGGTTCTCTGGAGTTCAGCTGGGTGGGTTTGGGATCAGCTTGGGAGGAAAGTTTCATATCTGGGTGGGGGTGAGTCAGCACAGGAAGGGGGCCCATGTGTCCTGTCCAAAGGGACCTGCTCTGTCTCCCCAGCACATGCTCACAACACAGTACTCTTTCCAGTGAAGCATTGCATGGCCTATTGCTCTGCTGTCCTTGTAAAGCTTAGCAGGCCTCACACCATTTACTTGGTAGATGTGAGTTGCCCCAGCCAGCTCTGTGTATCCCTGTATACCAGAGCTAAAAGTATTGTCCAGCAGGAGGATTTGCATTCAGAGACAAACTTGACTACTGAGCAGATGTACGAGTGTTTTGCCTATTTTCAATGGCACCAAAAGATACTTTTGAGCATGTGCTGTCAGCGTGGCAGGCCACGCCAGAACTCAAAGAACTTCCCAGTGCTGAGGAGAGTTCTGAGCCCCTGTGGCACTCAGGCAGCTGCCTTGACAACTCTGTCTGCAGTTACAGGCTTCAGTGGACAGGTGAGTGGACAAGGGTTCCTGCTTCTTGACCCTGGGTCTGATTTGTGACAGGAACAGGCAGACTTGGAAGGACTCAGGTGGAACTGTGACTGTGAGTTCATGAGTCAGTTTGGAGACAGGGGCATCATGTTGCCAGAGAGAAGAGACAATGAACAGATCTGCAAATCGAGCCAAGCTCTAGGTTTGGCGTGTGCTGGGTTCATCATTATAGGAAAGTATCAACTCAAAGTCAGATGAAGGGAAAAAGACATAATATCCAGGTGCCCAGTGGCCACTCCTGTTTGTCAATATAGCTACACTCACCTAATGACTTGCAGGCCCACTAAGTCTTTCCTCCTCTGATCTCTTTTCATCAGGATGTGAGGAAAGTAAGCCTACACAGTTCCCAGAGACCACCCCAGGATTGTGGAGGCCATTAGCCCTGGCCCAAGAAATTTCTGGCTACCTCACAACACAAGGCCACTGTCTGCCAAGGAGTGTCATCTCAGGCTGTGGGACCATCATTCCTATTCAGTTCCCTTTCTTACCTAGGTGTAGACCAGGGCATTGAGTGGATATAAGTATTCTGGACCCTGACCCTGGCACCTGGTCAGAGATGGGTGTGACCCCAGGGAGTGGGGAGGATGTCACAAGCAAGGAACCCATATCAGGGACCTGGAAGTGTCAGCTTCCTCTGCTGCCATGCTTACTCCTTGCAGCTGAACTAATACCCTAGACTTCATGTGTATTTAAGAGCTCAGGATGAGAGTCTTGGAGAGAAAATCATATATACCTGCCACCTAGAGATCCAGCTGTCTCTGTGACTCATTTACCATTGGGGATCAGTTTCTTATTTCATGAGTCAGCAGTGGCCAGAGGTCCCACTCCTCACAAGTATTGTTGAGATATCTCCCTTTTCTCTGTGCTCAACTGTCCTGAGGCATGATTCCAAAACCAGGATGAGGAGAGCATGGGCAGCACAGGCTATTCAGTGTGGTTTTGGTGCCCACGTCAGCACCTGATTGGTTGGGTCACTGCATTGTGTACACTTCTCTCCTTTTCTGTGCATCATTGTGACATTAGCATCTCCCCTGACACCACCCATGACAAGCTTATGTCCAGGCCCAGCTCCATCCAGGTGTGTGTCCTCGGGTGTCTTCCCATGACCTCCTACCAAAGACATAGGGATGATGACAGGGCCTGCTGCTCTGGCTGCTACAGGAAGGTCAAATTACTGTTTACTGGAAACACAAGAGCAGCACCAAAGTGGTGAGTGGTCACCGGCATAATTCATTGCATTATGACCAGCTTCTGATCAAATCACTCAGCTCTTAGACTCTTGCTAAATGTTTTCAGTTTTTAATACTTTGCAGAAAGTTGTAGGTAAACTGCTAAGGTATTTTAGGATATAATATTGGTCTCCTCTGAGTACTCTTGATGCCTGGCACACTGAAACTCAACCCTTGCCTTTGCAGCCACAGTGGATAGTCCAGACAATGAGGTGGGTACTAGTGCCACACCCTTCAGGGCCACTCATTGTGGGACACACACTGAGCTTGTCTGAAGTTTCCTCCTAGGAAGTTGCTGCAGCCTGAGGCAGCCTCTGCTGTGTCCTCCAGACCACTACAGAGTGGTGAGATGTAGCAGGAGAAACTGACCACTATCCTGTCACCCTTATTTTCATCTTCTCTGGGCCTGCTCTCTGCCCTCTGGCTGCCAGCAGTGATGGACTGGATCCCTCCCTGGCTGCCCTCAAAGCATGGCCATTGGACCTGCCCTGGCATCCTCCGAGGTCTGCTTCTACAACAGGAAGCTCATCCACCATCATGGACTGCACTCTGTGATGAGCTCTGCTGATGTCACCATGGCAGCTGCTGCCCTTGGTGATCCTGGCTCTGCAGGTAAGTTCCCTTAGCATGACCTTGAAGTTCTGCAAAGAAAACTATAGCTCCTTGGGTTTAGTTTGAGGGTCAGAGTGAGGCCAAAGATTATTCTGATCAGTCCCTACTGTGCTCCTCACTGCAGTCATTTGCCTCCCCTGCCAGGACCGTGCCACAGAGGAGGCCATACTCCTTAGACTTACCCACACAACCCAGGGCAGAAATTTTTTCTGTTTTTTTTTTTATGGTTATCATTTACCTTTGCATTTTGTCTATTAAATCCAATAGAGTCTGTGACCTCCCTTGTAGAATACTCTGATTCAACTGCATTTCTTAGTGTCCTATGTATAATATTTTTCCTTTATTTTTTGGTTTTCATGAAGTTTCTACATGCATTTTTTATTTATTATTTTCTTTATTTTATTTTATTTTATTTTATTTACTTATTATTTTTTTTGTGTGTGTGTGGTGCTGGGGATTGAACCCAGGGTCTTTGTGCTTGCGAGGCAAGCACTCTACCAACTGAGCTATCTCCCCAGCCCTTATTTTATTTTTTTGATACCAGATATTAAACCCAGAGGCAGCTCTTTTAGCACTGAGCCACAACCCCAGACCTTTTAATATTTTATATAGAGTCAGGAACTTGCTGACATGCTTAAGGTATTTCTAAATTTTTGCGGCTGAATTTGAACTCAAGATTCTCCTGCATCTTCATTCCCAGCCACTGGGATTATGGGTGTACACCATCATGCCTGCCTTATATATGCCTTGTTTTTTTTTTTTTTTTTTTTGCACATCTGCTTTTATCACACCCATAACATCTCCCAAGGTTTCAAGAACCCCATCTGAGAATTCTCTTCATGGGGTCTCCTATTCCTGTTGCCACTGCAAGGGATAGATTTCAGGGCTGGGTGGGGTGGCATCACCATGGATGGAGCTCCCATCCCTACTTTGCTGGGTGGCTCCAGTGCTTGCTGAATGGAAATCTTGTTCTTTCTTCCTTGAATCCCTTGTTTTCTTAGAGAACATCCTAAATTGGCTTTCACAACAAAGTACCAAGAAGGTAATTTTCTGAATTGTTGAATGTCTTAAAAATGTCTGAAAACCACCCTCCCACCTGACTATTTGGCAGGGGCAGAATTCTGAGCTTGAGACACTTTTCCCTTCAGAAATGTAAAAATAGTCACCTTTTCAAAGAAGTTGGTGTGGTTAACCAAGGTTTTCAGTTCTTGACAGACAACCTGCCTTTGCCTGCTCACAGCTTTAGGGTTCCTTCTCATCTTGCTGTTCTGAACATTTACACTGGTGGTCCTGGCTCAGATTTTTGAATTGTCTTTGTGTTACACCTTTAAGTTTAAAGAACTAAGTCTCCTGTAATTCCTGGTTGTCTTCTTGTACTGTTCCCATTCACCTGCCCCAAGGCTGTGGGCCTGGCCCTGCTTCCCAACTACAGGCTGTGGATGTCCTCTGCTTCTGTCTCTCAGAGTGCCCTCCAAGCTCTGATGAATGAGCAGGTAGAAAAAGCAAGAGCAGAACCACATACCAGGTGGTCAGGCAGGACTTGGGCAGCTGGACACAAGGGAATCTTGTCACAGTTGTGGCAGGAGGGAGGCCAGCACAATCTCCACCCAAGGCCTGGGTTCTATATCTGAGGCCAAAAATCAAAGCTGGTTTTCCTGTCTTATATGTTCAGGATAGAGAGAAACCTCCTTCTCCAGCCCTTTCCTCTTACAACTATATACACTCAGAGCTGACCAAGTCATTACAACTTATCTTTAAGATTGAATCAAATTCTGAGATATTCTCAGACACATCTTATAGCGAGAGAAAGATGGGGTGAGGCAGGGAGAAGTAGTGATAGTTTTACTTCAGAGAGACCAAGTGTGAGTGAAGAAAATGGAATCCTTAGTGGTTGGTTGCCAGGTTCCTGTGCACCTGTCAAGGGAGGATGGCAAAATGCATGGCACATCTTCATGGTGGTTGGAGGGAGTGCACAGCAGATCCTAACTCAGTGGCACTTGATGGAGAGAGACTGGGATGACAGGACAGTTTGAAGTCAGTGGATCCCATGATCATTTGGTCTCTGTAAGCCTGAGGATGCTTCAGGGATCAATGTTGAGACAGATCCTTCTGGAGATGCAGGTGGAGGCCAACCATGCTGAACCTGGCTCTAGGGGCCCAGGATGGTGGGCTGGATGTTGTGTCTACCTCCCCAGTTGAGTCTGTGTGATGCCACACATGGACCACACTCCTGCTCCCACCAGTGGGTTGTGGACTTTCTTTACTTGCAGGATTTACCAACCCACCCCAGCAGCAGTCCCCAGAATGTGTACCTAGAGGAGGGTCTATGTGCAAATGTGTCAGCAGAGGCAGGCAGCTTCCTGGTGGCACAGCCCCCTCCATAGGCTCTTGAACCTTTCCTCCTGAATAGGTAAGCCCCAAGAGCCACTGGATCACATGGTTCTGTGTGCAGGCCATGAAGTAGCGCAGTGCCTGGTTACAGATCCACTACCTCAAATTTTGCCAGTCAAGGCCTGTCCTATCAATTTCTAAAAACAATAATATTTCCTCCAGTCTGCATCTCTGAACACAGCACTGCTTTTCTTTTTTCTTTTGGTACTGGGGTTTCAGTATCTGTCCAGGGGCACTTTTCCACTGTGCTATATGCCCAACCCTCTATCATTTTATTTTGAGAGAAGGTCACTGAGACTGGCCTTGAACTTGCCATCCTCCTGCCTCAGTCTCTCATGTTGCTGGGATTGTATGTGTTCACTACTGTACCTGGCTGAAAATCTTCAGTTATCCCCTCAAAGAAAAGAATGTACCAAGCACCAGAGCAGATATGGGCATCCTGTCCTTTGGAAGGTGCACAGGGTTCACCTGTTTCCTACAGTCAGCCTGGGGTTCAGCAACCTCTTCCTGTGTTTTATTTCCCAGACAATGTTGGTTGTGTTTTGAGCAGCATTACATCCAAGCTGTGGGGTATTTGTTGTTGTTATTTTATTTTTTGTTTGTTTGTTTTTGTTTTTGTGTTTTTTTTTTTTTCATACCAGGGATTAAATTCAGGGGCATTCAACCACTGAGCCACATCACCAGCATTTTTTTTGTATTTTATGTAGAGATAGAGTCTTACTGAGATGATTAACACCTCACTTTTGCTGAGGCTGGCTTTGAATACTCAATCCTTCTCCCTCATTTTCCTGAGTCACTGGGACTACAGGCATGTGCCACCCTGCCCAGCCAGGTGCACAGCACATTACATTATGGCCACTGCTTCAGCTTTCTAACAGGCATTGGGTTTGAGATGTGCAAGTTCATTTTTGGTCCTTCTGCAATCTGTAGTCACCTGTTCTAAGTTCAGAAAGAGTGCACTGGATATTTTAGTGTGATTGCACCTATCCATAAATCAAATTTGAGTAAATATAATCCTATGTGGAGACCTGAACAAGGAATGTCTCTGCAATTATTTATATTTTGCTTTGTTTCTTTCAATTGTGTTTCTTAATTTTCTGAATGTATAATTGTATATTTTATAAGTTATTTAAAATTTTCAATTTTGGGGGTGTTATTATAAATGTTGTTTATAATTCTTTCTTAGTCTAGTTTTAAATTCCAAGTTTTCCCACAAACTGTTGCTGATATAAAAGAAATGAATGGACTTCAGCCTGTCAACCATATATTTTGCTTTTTGCTATCACCATGCTTTCTCATCAAACATGGGATATTGGGCTTTATTGCTGTTTTCTTTAAATTTTTAAAATTTGTTCTAATTATTTACACATGACAGTAGAATGCATTTATGCATTTTAATAAACCATACATAAATGTAATATAATTTCTCATTTTAATGATTGTACATATTGTGGGATCACATTGGTCATGTAGTCATAAATGTACACAGGTAATAATGTCTGTTTTACTCTACTGTCCTTCCTATTCCCAAGTTACCAGAATCATGCCTAGAAAACCAAAACTATGAAATTCAGAGCTTCATCAGAACTGCCACAAGGTGGTGCAGGGGCACTGCTGAACAGTGAGCATTAAGTGTCCTCTTTTTCCCACAGTGACCAGCAGGTGGTTCTCAGGGCACTTTTCCTGATACCCTTGTATCATCTGCCTGCCAGGCATGGGTGTCTTGTGCCCAGAGGGGAGAAAAACTAAGACTGAGAACACCTCGGGGCCATGACTATGGTGACAGGAGCCTCCTTCTCTTTGAGACCCATACAAGGAGATAGATTCCTCTACTGGGAATACCTGGAGACCATGTCTCCTTGGCACTTACACGTGAGATGTCATTGTGGCTTCAGGATAACCAAAGTGCATTTGAGGAAAAGGTGAGGAAGAATGAGGGAAAGCCTGTCATCCACTATTCTATGTGCTGAGGAGGAAACTCTGCCATGTTCTTTACTTTCATAGATAATGTTTTAGCTGGGCTTACTTTTCCAAAACCATCCTTTTTTGAGACTTTGTCTGCTCATCCTCAAAACATGATGTCATAGCATAATATTTTTATAAATTGGGTATGTATCTGGGGAGGAATCCCAGGACACTGAAAAGAGAAACACTGAGACACAACCTCAGAATGTTGCAGGAATGGCATGGAAGTCCCCTGCAGCCTCACAGGGATTTGAAGGGAAGGCTAGTGACACCTCACTGCTTAATTTTAATCCTGTTTTTACAGTTCTCTTTTTTCAGTGTGAAAGTACTTGAAACAATGAGAATTTGATGTATCAGTGCTATAACATTGTGGAAAGAGTTCTTTATGTGACCTTGATTTTTTGAAAAGATCCTGGGACTTTCTTGGTAAGTCTGCACACAGATGGGTGGACTGTCTGACATTTCCCAGAAGCCACTGTGGTGACAGCTGTGGCAATAGATGCCAGACTACAGTGCTCAGAAACCCTGGGAGTACCTGGGCATACATACTGCTACAGCTCCCACATTCCTTTATGGAGATGACTAGAAGGCAGAATTCTGAGCTACACTACTCAGAACCCTTGGAATCAGAGCAAGAACATGGTCCAAAGTTTCTGGGTACCATATTGCTCATTGCTGGGCAGTAGAATACTGAACCTCATTGCCCAGAGTTCTCTGGGATGACTGGTTGGGAATGTAGTAAGCAGCTCCTAGGAGGCTCTCGGGTCAGGGCTGCAAAATTTACTATGCACTGCACTTCCAAGTGTTCTTCAGGGTCTACAGTTTCCAGTGCCCAGTGCAATGAGGGTAGCGTGGGCCAAATGACAGAGTGCACTACCGACAGCCCCTGGGGACATGAAGCTCATAGAGATTTCTGCAGTGATGGATGGGATGGCAGAATGACAAACTGTGCTACATGTTACTCTTGTGTCCCTGCTGTTCCCAGGAGCCTTTGGAGTGAGAATTGCAAGAATGGAATACCAAACTTTACTGCACAAAATCCCTGGGGATGCCTGTACTCTGCAAATTCTAGAGGTTTCTGTGATGAGGGCTGTAATGTTAGAGCACACTACCTGGAATCTTCAGGGTACAAGGAAAAGCAGAATGAGTTTACAGTTACTGTGGCCCTTCTCCAAGCAGATATGTGCACATAAAACACTAGATTAAATTATCTAGAACTCTCAGGAGCTGCAACTTCCAGTATTCTCTGGGGTGATCAGATAAACCATTAGCCTTGTGTATCCGCAATCCTTAGGTGCTCTAGTTTCCAAGATTATCTGTAATAATTGAGCAAGAACACCTTCATTAACCATAGTCCTCTGGTACTGCCAGAAACCTCTGTGTAGAGTGAGCAAGCCACTGAACTGCATTACCCACAATTCTAATAGGACTTTAGCTACCAGGTTCCTCTGTGTGGAATGGGCAAAAGACAAGACTACATTACCCACAATACCTAGTGCCAGCAATTCCCAATTTCCTCTGCATTGAGAACTGTAGGGTTATACTCTCTGAAATTCTTGAGTGTGTTGCTGAGGTGAGTTTCAACCTGCAAATTTAAGAGGACTTCACAGTGAAGTGTGGACATACTTAAAGTCAAACTACACTACCAATAAGTCCTGAGACTAACCTAGATGTGAGGCCTAGAGTTTCCAGAGGCCTCCATAGTGGGGACTGCATTGGTCCAGAACTGTATTCCATTAGAATTCTCAGGGTACCAAGGCAAACATGTGGCCTGCTGTTCTCATGGCTCTCCCAGCAAGGGCACACAGGCAAAACACTGGACTACATTGCCCAGAATCCTCAGAGACCAGAATCTCCCAGGATCCTCATTGGTGAGGGCTGTGGGGTAGAGAAGTAAACTACACTACCCAAGATTCTTGGAGAAGCCCAGGTGCCTATGTGGCCTACCACTCACAGAGGGCTCCGCAGTGAGGGCTTTGCAGGCAGAAGGCCAGAATAACTCAGGGCCTGTAGCTCCTAGACAACTTCCTATTGAAGGATACATGTATAAGCTTTGCATTGCACTCTCCAGACTCCTCTGGGGTATAGAGACAGGCTTGCAGTATTCATATCCTGGGAGTCTTGATGGTGAGTTATACTTAGGATGGACTATACTACTCTAAATAATCAATGACCTGTCATTCCCAAGACCTCTGATGTCAGTTCTACCTTAAAGTGAACAACAATTGTGAGAATCCCTGGGGTCTCAGAGCTCCAAGGAGTAACTATTGTGTGGACTGCAACAACATAACACTATGCTAGAATGTTCATGGTCTTTGGGGGCCTACATCTTCCACATACCTCTGTGGTGAGGGATGCATGGGCAGAACACCATACAACACTGCCCAGACTCCTTAGAGGTGCCTGGGTGACATGTATCCTCCAACTCCCAGAGACCTCTGTAGTGAGGATGACATTCAGGTTGTATAGTTCTAATAAACTTCAACCATAGCACTTTAACATTGGTCAAGTAAACATTAAAAGAAGGTGGGGGATTTGCTGCTTTTGGAACCTATTTTGGACTCAACTACACATATTAAGAATACACACAGCATGAGACAGTGCTTTGAGAGTTGTTCTTCCATTACTACAGTTGTCCCTGCATAGAGCATTTTGATCTATCAAAAAATTATCTTGATGGGGCGATCCAAAATGGCAGACTAGAGGGTGACTGCATCTCCAGTCACTCCAGAACCCAGGATTCAAGAAGGGGAGGCATTGAGAGACTCAGACTAAAGTAGAGCCACGGGTGAGTCTCCCACACCAGGTAAAGCTCGGCCTGGGTGGTAGGCCCAGATAGAGGTGTCTTATCGGAGCAGGGCAGGGCAGCTAGAGTCTTCCCCAGGCAGCCCTGACCACTCAGGCGGTGGGCCCCTCCTACATGGCCAGCTTCACCAGCTTCTCAGAGCAGGCCCCCCAGTGAGAACCTTTCTGATCAGAACCAGCTCCAAGTCCCGGAGCCAGTGTGGTGAGCTCTGGTCTGCAAGTGGCTTCAGGGACCACGACAGGGCAGCCAGCAACATACTCAAGCAGCCCAGCCCCCTCCGGGGGGAGGCGCCTTTCAAGGCTAGCTTCTTGGAGCAGACAGCGCAGTGAGAGCCTTTCTACACAGAGCCAGTCACAAGTCCCCGAGCCAACGGAGACCTTCGACCCACAAGCAGCCTCTGGGATCAGGACAGGGCAGCCATAGACTTCTCCAGGTGGCCCTGCCCCCTCCGGCTGCAGGCTCGTTCCACGGGGCAATCCAAGATGGCGGACTAGAGGGTGACTGCATCTCCAGTCGCTCCAGAATTCAGGACTCAAGAAGGTGAAACATTTAGAGACACGGACTAAAATAGAGCCACGGGGTGAGTCTCCCCCACTGGGTGAAGCTCGGCCTGGGAGGCAGGCATGGATAGAGGTGGCTTATCAGAGCAGGGCAGGGAAGCTAGAGTCTTCTCCAGGTAGCCTTGCACACTCCGGTGGTGGGCTCCTCCCACACGGCCAGCTGCGTGGTGCAGGCCCCACAGTGAGAGCCTTTCCTCACAGAGCCAGCTCCAAGCCCTGGAACCAGTAGGGGTCTAGGGGCAGCTTTCTTCGGAAGCACTGCATTATCAAGGTACTCCAAGACTTCAGGCTACTGAAGGCTGGGAGGTGATACACTGGAAATCTACAGGGACACTATAAGCCAATAGAGGAAATCTGCAATATCCCACTGACATCTGACCAACATGAGAAAACAAGGGAAGAAAATGTCCCAAAAAACCTAGATACTGTATCAATAAAATCCAATAACAGTACAGCAGAAGAAATGTCAGAAAGGGAGTTCAGAATGTACATAATTAAAACAATCAGGGAAGCAAATGAGGAGATGAAAAAGCAAATGCAGGCATTGAAGGAGGAGATTAAAGAGCAAATGCAGGCATTAAATGATCACACCAATCAAGATTTAAAAGAGCAAATGCGGGAAGCAAGAGATCATTTCAATAAAAAGTTAGAGATACTGAAAAAAAAAACAAACAGAAATCCTTGAAATGAAGGAAACAATAAACCAAGTTAAAAGCTACATAGAAAGCATAACGAATAGGATAGAACACCTGGAATACAGAACCTCAGACATTGAAGACAAAATATTTAATCTTGAAAACAAAGTTGGCCAAACAGAGAAGATGGTAAGAAATCATGAACAGAATCTACAAGAATTATGGGATATCATGGAAAGGCCAAATTTAAGAATTCTTGGGATTGAGGAAGGCTTAGAGAAACAAACCAAAGGAATGAACAATCTATTCAATGAAATAATATCAGAAAATTTCCCAAATCAGAAGAATGAAATGGAAAACCAAGTACAAGAGGCTTAGAGGACTCCAAATATACAAAATTGCAACAGACCCACACCAAGGCACATTATTACGAAAATACCTAACATACAAAATAAAGACAGAATTTTAAAGGCCGTGAGAGAAAAGAATGAAATTACATTCAGGGGGAAACCAATAAGAATATTGGTTTTTCAATCCAGACCCTAAAAGCTAGAAGGGCCGGGAACAACATTTACCAAGCCCTGAAAGAAAATGGATGCCAACCAAGAATTTTATACCCAGCAAAACTTACTTTTAGATTTGACGACGAAATAAGATCCTTCCATGATAAACAGAAGCTAAAGGAATTTACAGAAAGAAAGCCGGCATTACAGAACATTCTCAGCAAAATATTCCATGAGGAAGAGATGAAAAGCAATGATGCAAATCAACAACTGGAGGGACTAGCCTAAAGGAATAGCCAAATAAAGGGGAAACAAAATCATGTCAAAAAACAAAAATGAGTCAAAGAACTGGGAATACAAATCCTACCACAATAATAACCCTGAACGTTAATGACCTGAACTCATCAATCAAAAGACATAGACTGGCATATTGGATTAAAAAGAAAAATCCAACAATATGCTGCCTGCAAGAGACTCATCTCATAGAAAGACATACCCATAGACTAAAGGTGAAAGGATGGGAAAAAACATACCATGCACATGGACACAGCAAAAAAACTGGAGTATCCATCCTCATTTCAGATAATGCGGACTTCAAGCCAAAACTATTCAAAAGGGATAAGGAAGGACATTACAGTCTGCTTAAGGGATGCATAAATCAGCAAGACATAACAATCATAAAGATATATGCCCCAAACATTGGCTCATCCACATACGTCAAACAAATCCTTCTCAATTCCACAAATCAAATAGATCACAACACAATAATACTAGGCGATTTTAGCACACCTCTCTCACCACTGGATAGATCTTCCAAACAAAAATTGAATAAAGAAACCATAGATCTCAATAACACAATCAACAACTTAGACTTAAGCGACATATATAGAATATACCATCCAACAAAGAATGAATACACTTTCTTCTTAGAAGCACTTGGATCCTTCTCTAAAATAGACCATATTTTATGCCACAAAGCTACTGTTAGCAAACACAAGAAGATAGAGATACTACCTTGTTCTCTATCAGATCATAATGGAATGAAATTAGAAATAAATGACAGAATAAAAAACAGAAACTTCTCCAATACCTGGAGATTAAGTAATACACTATTATATGATGAATGGATAACAGAAGACATCAGGAGGGAAATTAAAAAATTTGTAGAAGTAAATGAGAATAAAGACACATCATATCAAAATCTCTGGGACACTCTGAAAGCAGTACTTAGAGGAAGATTTATTTCATGGGGCACATTCAACAAAAGAAGTAGAAATCAATAAATAAATGACTTAACACTGCAGCTCATAGCCCTAGAAATAGAAGAGCAGACCAACACCAAAAGTAGTAGAAGACATGAAATAGTTAAAATCAGAGCCAAAGTCAAAGAAATTGAAACAAAAGAAACAATCTGAAAAATTAACGCAATAAATAGGTGGTTCTTTGAACAAATAAACAAAATTGATAAGTTCTTAGCCACACTAACAAAGAGAAAGAGGGAGAAAACTCAAATTACTAAAATTCGGAATGAACAAGGAAATATCCCAACAGACAAGAGTGAAATACAAAACATAATTAGAAGCTATTTGGAAAAATCTATACTCAAAAAAAACAGAAAATCTCGAAGACATCAACCAGTTTCTAGAGACATATGAATTACCTAAACTGAAAGAGGAGGACATACAAAACTTAAATAAATCAATTTCAAGCAATGAAATAGAAGAGGTCATCAAAAACCTACCAACAAAGAAAAGTCCAGGACCAGATAGGTTCTAGGCCGAGTTCTACAAAACCTTTAAAGAAGAGTTCATTCCAATACTCCTCAAAGTATTTCATGAAATAGAAGAGGAGGGAACCTTCCCAAACTTGTTCTATGAAGCCAATATCACCCTGATACCTAAACTAGACAGAGACACATCAAGGAAAGAAAATTTCAGACCAATATCCTTAATGAACATTGATGCAAAAATTCTCAAAAAAATTTTAGCAAATTGCATACAAAAATATTAAAAAGATAGTGCACCATGATCAAGTGTGTTTTATCACAGGGATGCAACGTTGGTTCAACATCCAGAAATCAATAAATGTCATCCACCATATCAACAGACTTAAAGTTAAGAATCACATGATTATTTCAATAGATGCAGAAAAAAAATTTGATAAAACACAGCATCCCTTCATGCTCAAAACACTAGAAAAAATTGGGGTAGTGGGAACATTCCTTAACATTGTAAAGGCCATCTACACTAAGGCCATGGCCAATATAATTCTAAGTGGTGAAAAAATGAAAGTGTTCCCCCTAAAAATTGGAACAAGGCAGGGATGCCCTCTTTCACCACTTCTATTCAACACCGTCCTTGAGATTCTAACCAGAGCAATTAGACAAACCAAAGAAATTTAAGTGATATGAATTGGAAGAGAAGAACTCAAACTCTCCGTGTTCACTGATGACATGATTATATATTTAGAGGAACCTGGAAATTCCACCAGAAAACTTTTAGAACTCATAAGTGAATTCAGTAAAGTAGCAGGTTACAAGATCAATGCTAATAAATCCAATGCACTTTTATACATAAGTGATGAATCTTCAGAAAAAGAAATTAGAAAAACTACCCCATTCACAATAGCATCGAAAAAAATAAAATACTTGGGAATCAATCTCACAAAAGAAGTGAAAGACCTCTACAATGAGAACTACAGAACACTAAAGAAAGAAATTAAAGAAAACCTTAGAAGACGGAAAGATCTCCCATGTTCTTGGATAGGAAGAATTAATATTGTCAAAATGGTCATACTACCTAAAGTGTTATACAGATTCAATGCAATTCCAATTAAAATCCCAGTGATGTACCTTGCAGAAATAGAGCAAGCAATTATGAAATTCATCTGGAAGAACAAAAAACCCAGAATAGCTAAAGCAATCCTCAGTAGAAAGAGCAAAGCAGGGGTATCACAATACCAGATCTTCAACTCTATTACAAAGCAATAGTAACAAAAATGGCATGGTATTGGTACCAAAATAGGTAGATCAATGGTACAGAATAGAGTACATGGACACAAACCCAAATAAATATAATTTGCTCTGTTAACTGTCGATTGGTGCGATCATTCAATGCCTGCATTTGCTCTTTCATCTCATCGTTTGCTTCCTAATCATTTTAATTATGTACATTCTGAACTCCCTTTCTGTCATTTCTTCTGCCATGCTGTCATTGGATTTTATTGATGTAACATCTAGATTTCTTTGGGGCATTTTCATCCCTTGTTTTCTCATATTATTCAGGAATCAGTGGGTCATTAAGATATTGCAGATTTCCTCTATTGACTTATAATGTCCCTGAAGATTGCTAGTATATCCCCTCTTATCCTTCAGTAGCCTGAAGTCTTGGAGGAGGTTGATAATGCAGAGCTCCACGAAGAAGCTGCCTCTCTAGGGATGGTGACCCTCAGGTGGCGTATATTCCCTGCTAGTGGGCAGAGTTGCCTCCACTTGTTGACCAATGGTCATCCAATGGGGAACTAGACTGCGGGCTGAGGCAAGGCCTGTTTGTGCCTGTGTCTCTGGTTTTACCATCCCTGTGGGAAAACCTCCCCCGGCCGGGAAGACTCACTCAGTGGGGACGTCTTGCTGGTCAGTTGCCCTCCTAGAGGTTCCCCTCAATCTACAGCTACCGCCTGGGCTGGGCTGTCTTCCTCTGCAACGATCCCAGGGGCCCGGACCTACGTCCTGGGCCTGGGAGCCTCACCCTTCGCAGGTGAGTCTCCTTAGGCTGCCTTTCCCAGAGAATCTGCCCGCAGCCCTGGAAACTTCGCTCCGCCCCTAGGCGTGTCTCTGTGTGGCTCTTCCAGCAAGAAGCCACCTAGCTCCTGGGACCCTGCTCTGCACCAATTGCCTGGCTATGCAGCCCCTCCTCTGAGCCACCACCTGGAGCCCCATACAATAGCTCCGAGACCCAGAGACCCGCCACACACCTCTTCCTCCGGACAGCCGCCCGGTTTCCGACGCAGTCACTAGGAGTCCAAACAACTCACTTTGGGTCTCCTCCTCCCGCCAACCACCCGTAGCCCTAGGCAGTCACTCCAAGTCCAAGTGCCCCGCTCTGTTCCTCCTCCTCCTCCTTGGGGTAGCCCCCCGGGTGTTCAGGAGCAGTGGCTCCGAGACCAAGTGACCCACCACACTCCTCCTCCAGGCAGGCCACCGGTGTTCAGGAGTGGTTGCTTTGAGTCCTATCAACTCACCACTTGCCCCCTTCTCTGGCAACCACCTGTGGCTCTGATGCAGTCACTCCTAGACCAAGCGTCCCACCGCTCTCCTCCTCCAGGCAGGCCACTAGTGTTCTGGAGCAGTCGTTCTGAGTTCAAACAGCTCGCCACGCAGCTCCTCCTCTGGCAACTGCCCGTGACTCTGATGCAGTCACTCCTAGGTCAAGCAACCCGCCGCGCTCCTCCTCTTCCTCCAGGCAACCTCCCGGTGTTCAGGAGCGCTCCCTCTGAGTTCAAACAGCTCACCACGCAGCTCCTCCTCTGGCAACTGCCTGTGGCTCTATGCAGTCACTCCTAGACCAAGCGACCCGCCGGGCTTCTCCTCTTCCTCCGGGCAACCCCCCGGTGTTCAGAAGCGGTCGTTCTAGGTCTAAACAGCTCGCCACGCAGCTCCTCCTCTGGCAGCCACCCGGAGCCCCAGTGGTTGTCCGAGTCCAAGCGCTGTGCTGAGCCGCCTCCTCTACGATGATCCCAGTTGTCCGTGTTTACCGCTCCAGCGGGGGGAGGGGCGTCTCGCCGAGCAATTCTACTTCACAAAGTTCCCTGCATTCCGGGGCTACTGCCCCATCCGGGACGCCTCCCCAATGGGAGAGACTCACCCGGCAGCTTTAAGTTGGTCCCAAGTCTCTCACTATCTCCTCTTTTGAATCTTGCGTCCTGGAGCAATGTGAAATGCAACCGCCCTCTAGTCCGCCATCTTGGCCCACCTCACAAAGTTTTTAATTTAACAGAAGTTGCAATGAGAGTAGGCTTCTATGGAGGTGATGACTTTAATTATTTATTAATATGGTTTTATACAGTGATACTCATATACCTCTGAAGAAAACCAAACATAAGTCTAAAAGGAGTATGATAAATTCACTTTTATGGAATAAAATATAAAACACAGGCATCAACAGAAGAATATAGATTTTGTAATTTTATAAAACATGAACTAAATTGCATATATCCCTCAGAGGAGAGACTCATGGTAATTAAAAAAGGGAATCCTCAGAAATATTTGCACAACCATGAACCAATGATTTACAGATATGAAGAATCTGATTCAACAGTTCTGCAATGGAGCAGTTTTCTGAAAATGTATCAATTTCTCTAGTTATTCCAGAACCAGTAGGAATTAGAGAAACTCTTAAAAGGCAATGAGGTTGACTGCTTAAAAAAACATTTACTAATGAAATAGAGTTCAAATATTTTATGATATTTATGTATGTTATTAAAATATCAAATAACAACAACAATCCCATTTGGATATTTATTCTTTGTTTTTCAAATTTAAACTTATTTTAATATATAAAATAAAAATTTTACACATTTATGCAATAAAGCTTTGATACCTGTTTACATTTATTGTGTTTATAACAGGATAACCATCTAACCCTTCAAACATTGTCATTTTTATTTAATTTTATTTGTTCTTTTTAGTTCTATATGATGGTAGAAATCATTTTCATGAACTCATAAAAACATTGGATATATCTTATTCTAATTAAAATAATAATTGTCTTTTGGGTGAGCATGATGGTGGAACTCATTTTGATATTTTTATATGTATAGATAGAAAAACTCTGTTAGATTTATTTTACTGTTTCCTATTCTTCTCCCCCTTCTTTTTTTTTCACCATTGTTAAATCTTATGAACTTTTCATACCCTCACATGCTTTATGTGGTTTAGATTTTGCATATCAGCAAATTATTCAACCTTTGGATACAGGAATTGGTTTATTTCACATAGTATAATATTCTTCAAATCCATCCAATTACTGGCAAAAGTCATGGAGTCATTCCTTTTTTATGGTTGAATAAAAATTCATTGTGTATATATGTCCTAATTTATTTATCTATTCATCTGTTGAAGAGCACTTAGGTTGGTTTCATAACCTAGATATTTTAAATTTTGCTGCTATAAATACTACTTTAGTACTGTCACTCTAGTATGCTGATTTTAATGTCTTTTGGATAAATATTGAAGAGTGATTTCACTGGGTTAAATGGTGGATTCATTCCTTGAAGAATATCCATATAGCTTTCCACAGGGGTAGCAACAATGTGCAGTCCCACCAACAATGTGTGAGAATTCTGTTTTCCCCACATCCTCAAGAACATGCATTTATTTTATTGTTGATACATGCCATACTGACTGGACTGAGATGGAATCTCAGGGCGGTTTTAAATTTTATTTCTGTAATATTTAGAGATGTTGAACTTGTGCTCAAATATTTGTTGATCATTTCTATTTACTCTTTGAGAATGGTCTGTTAAATTCTTTTGCCCCTTTATTGATGTTCTTCTTTCTTTTCTTTCTTTTTTTTCTTGCATATGTGTGTTAAGCTATTTGAATCCTAGAAATTGACAATATATGCATGTACAAAAGTTATTCTCCTATTCTGTAGGTTCTGTCTTTATTTTTCTTTTGCTGTGAAAGTATTTAGTTTTATCTCATTCAATTAGTATTATTATTATTTTCTTTTAATTTTAGGGTCTTGTTCAGGAAATCATTTTCTGTACCAATGTGTTGGAATACTGGGTCTATCTGTTCTTCTAGAAGGTGCTGTGTTTCTGGTATGATTTCTAGGTCTTTGATCTCTTTAGTGTTGACTTTTGTGGAGGGTTAAAAAATAAGAATTACCTTTCATTCTATTACAAATGGATTTCCAGTTTTTCCAGCACTGTTTTTTGCAAATGCTATCTTTTCTCCATTGCTTACTTTTATCAACTTTGTCTAATATGAGTTTAGTATATTTATGTGAAGTTTATCTCTGTGTCTTCAATTCTGTTCCATTTGCTTTTGTCTATTATGTTACATATATATGTGTATATAAATAAATATATATATATTTTTTATTTAATAACCAGCTCTCTTTGCTGGTTTGCATTGTAGAGATCTTCACCTCTTTAATAATTTGATTCTGAGGTAATTTTGTTTTTGAGGCTAATGTGAATGGGTAGTTTTCCCTATTTCTATTTTATCCGATTCATTATTGATGTACAGAATTTCAATTGAGTTAAGGGTATTAATTTTGTATCCCACTACTTTGCTGAATATCTTCATTAATTCTAGGAAGTTACCAGTTGAGTTTTTGGGATATCTACCTATAGAATCATGATGTCTGCAAAATAAATTATTTGAAATCTTTTTTCTTATTCATATCACTTTAAATTATATCTTTTGCAATTTTTTTTAGCCAGAGTTTCAAGGAGTTTGCTGAATAAAATTGGTAAATGAGGGCATCCTTGTCTTCTTTCTGCTTTTAGTGGGAATTATTTAAGATTCTCTATTTAGAATAATGTCAGCCTTCATTTTGTCATATACAGCTTTTAAAACCTTGGGAGAAATTCAATCTATCCCTAGTATTTCCAAAGTTCTAAGTATGAGTGGATGCTATATTTTGTCAAATGCTTTCTCTGTATCTATTGAGATGATCATTTATTTCTTGTCTTTATGTCTGTTAATATTATGGATTAGGTTTGATTATTTCCATTTGTTGATCCAACTAACATCTCTGAGCTGACCATGGTGAACTGTTGTTTTAATATTTTTTTCTTTTCAATTTGCCAGTATTTTATTAAGAATTTTTTGCATCTATATTCATCAAGAAAATCATTGTGACATTTTCATTCTTTGATGTTACTTTGTCTTATTTTGGTACAGAGCTACAAGTTTCATAGAATTAGTTTGAAGCATGCCTTAGTTTTCTATTTTGTGAAAAAAATTTGAGGACTTTTGATGTTAGTTCTTCTTTAAAATCTTGGTAGATCTTGGATGAGAATCCATCCAGTCCTAGACTTTTTTTTTTTGGTATGTTTTTAATGGCTTTCTCAATTTACTTACTAGAATTTAATCTCTTCAAATTTTTTTATCCTTCTGAATCAGTTTTGTTACATCATA
>NW_025920778.1:0-23981 GCF_902686445.1 Sciurus carolinensis | reverse complement strand
GTTCCCTCCTCTTCTATTTTCTGGAATACTTTGAGAAGTATTGGAATCAGTTCTTCTTTAAAAGTTTTGTAGAACTCGGCTGAGAACCCATCTGGTCCTGGACTTTTCTTTGTTGGAAGGCTTTTGATAACTTCTTCTATTTCATTACTTGAAATTGGTCTATTTAAATTGTGTATGTCCTCCTCGTTCAGTTTAGGCAATTCATATGTCTCTAGAAACCTGTTGATGTCTTCGAAATTATCTATTTTGTTGGAGTATAGATTTTCAAAATAGCTTCTAATTATGTTTTGTATTTCGGTCGTGTCTGTTGTGATATTTCCTTGTTCATCCCGAATTTTAGTGATTTGGGTTTTCTCTTGTCTTCTCTTTGTTAGTGTGGCTAAAGGTTTATCAATTTTTTTTATTTTTTCGAAGAACCAACTATTTATTTTGTCAATTTTTTGTATTGCTTCTTTCGATTCAATTTCGTTGATTTCAGCTCTCAGTTTAACTATTTCCTGTCTTCTACTACTTTTGGTGTTGGTCTGTTCTTCTTCTTCTAGGGCTTTGAGCTGTAGTGTTAGGTCATTTATTTTTTGAGTTTTACTTCTTTTATTAAATGAGCTCCATGAAATAAATCTTCCTCTAAGTACCGCTTTCATAGTGTCCCAGAGATTTTGATATGATGTTTCTTTGTTCTCGTTTACCTCTAAGAATTTTTTAATTTCCTTCCTAATATCTTCTGTTATCCATTCATCATATAGTAGCATATTGTTGAATCTCCAGGTGTTGGAGTAGTTTCTGTTTTTTACTCTTTCATTAATTTGTAACTTCAATCCATTATGATCTGATAGAATACAAGGTACTGTCTGTATCTTCTTGTATTTGCTGACATTAGCTTTGTGGCATAATATATGGTCTACTTTAGAGAAGGATCCATGTGCTGCTGAGAAGAAAGTGTATTCGCTCTTGGTTGGATGGTATATTCTATAAATGTCTGTTAAGTCTAAATTATTGATTGTGTTATTGAGATCTATGGTTTCTTTGTTCAATTTTTGTTTGGAAGATCTGTCCAGTGGTGAAAGAGGCATGTTAAAATCACCTAGAATTATTGTGTTATGGTCTATTTGGTTTCTAAAATTGAGAAGGATTTGTTTAACATACATGGATGAGCCACTGTTTGGGGCATAGATGTTTATGATTGTTATATCTTGCTGATTTATGCTTCCCTTAAGCAGTATGAAATGTCCTTCTTTATCCCTTCTAACTAACATTGGCTTGAAGTCCACATTATCTGAAATGAGGATGGATACTCCAGCTTTTTTGCTGTGTCTGTGTGCATGGTATGTTTTTCCCCATCCTTTCACCTTTAGTCTATGGGTATCTCTTTCTATGGGGTGAGTCTCTTGCAGGCAACATATTGTTGGGTCTTTCTTTTTAATCCAATCTGCCAGTCTATGTCTTTTGATTGATGAATTCAGGCCATTAACATTCAGGGTTCCTATTGAGATATGATTTGTATTCCCGGTCATTTGGTTCATATTTAAAATTTTTGACACATCTTGGTTCCTCCTTTATTTGACAGTTCCTTGAGGATAATCCCTCCCTTTGATGATTTGCTTCTTTGTTTTTTATCTCTTCCTCATGAAATATTTTGCTGAGAATGTTCTGTAATGCTGGCTTTCTTTTTGTAAATTCTTTTAGCTTTTGTTTATCATGGAATGATCTTATTTCATCATCAAATTTGAAGGTAAGTTTTGCTGGGTATAAGATTCTTGGTTGGCATCCATTTTCTTTCAGAGCTTGAAAAATGTTGTTCCAGGCCCTTCTAGCTTTTAGGGTCTGGATTGAAAAATCTGCTGATATCCGTATTGGCTTCCCCCTGAATGTAATTTGGCTCTTTCCTCTCACAGCCTTTAAAATTCCTTCTTTATTTTGTATGTTAGGTGTTTTCATTATAATGTGCCTTGGTGTGGGTCTGTTGTAATTTTGTGTATTTGGAGTCCTATAAGCCTCTTGGACTTGATTTTCCATTTCATTCTTCAGATTTGGGAAATTTTCTGATATTATTTCTTCAAATAGATTGTGCATTCCTTTGGTTTGTTTCTCTAAGCCTTCCTCAATCCCAATAATTCTCAAATTTGGCCTTTTCATGATATCCCATAGTTCTTGAGATTCTGTTCATGATTTCTCACCATCTTCTCTGTTTGTTCAACTTTGTTTTTGAGGTTAAATATTTTGTCTTCAATATCTGAAGTTCTGTCTTCCAGCTGTTCTATCCTTTTGGTTTTGCTTTCTATGGAGTTCTTAATTTGGTTTATTGTTTCCTTCATTTCAAGGATTTCTTTTTGGTTTTTTTTCAATATCTCTAACTCTTTATTGAAATGATCTTTTGCTTCCTGAATTTGCTCTGTTAACTGTCGATTGGTGTGATTGTTCAATGCCTGCATTTGCTCTTTCATCTCATCGTTTGCTTCCCTAATAATTTTAATTATGTACATTCTGAACTCCCTTTCTGTCATTTCTTCTGCCATGCTGTCGTTGGATTTTATTGATGTAACATCTAGATTTGTTTGGGGCTTTTTCTTCCCTTGTTTTCTCATATTGTTCAGGAATCAGTGGGTCATTAAGATATTGCAGATTTCCTCTATCAACTTATAATGTCCCTGAAGATTGCTAGTATATCCCCTCTTATCCTTCAGTAGCCTGAAGTCTTGGAGGAGGTTGATAATGCAGAGCTCCACGAAGAAGCTGCCTCTCTAGGTGTGGTAACCCTCAGGTGGCATATATTCCCTGCTAGTGTGTAGAGGTGCCTCCACTTGTTGACCAATGGTCATCCAATGGGGAACTAGACTGTGGGCTGAGGCAAGACCTGTTTGTGCCTATGTCTCTGGCTTTACCGTCCCTGTGGGAAAACCTCCCCTGGCTGGGAAGAGTCACTTGGTGGGCACGTCTCGCTGGTCAGTTGCCCTCCTAGAGGTTCCCCTCAATCTGCAACTAACACATGGGCTGGGCTGTCTTCCTCTGCAACGATCCCAGGGGCCCGAACCTACGTCCTGGGCCTGGGGGCCTCACCCTTCGCAGGCGAGTCTCCTTAGGCTGCCTCTCCCAAAGAATCTGCCCGCCACCCTGGAAACGTCGCTCCACCCCTAGGCGTGTCTCTGTGCGTCTCTTCCAGCAAGAAGCCACCTAGCTCCTGGGACCCTGCTCTGCACCAATCACCTGGCTATACAGCCCCTCCCCTGAGCCACCACCTGGAGCCCCGTACAATAGCTCCGAGACCCAGAGACCCGCCACACACCTCCTCCTCCGGACAGCCGCCCGGTTTCCGACGCAGTCACTAGGAGTCCAAACAACTCACTTCGGGTCTCCTCCTCCCGCCAACCACCCATAGCCCTAGGCAGTCACTCCAAGTCCAAGTGACCCGCCCTGTTCCTCCTCCTCCTCCTTGGGGTAGCCCACCGGGTGTGCAGGAGCGGTGGCTCCGAGACCAGGTGACTCACCACGCTCCTCCTCCAGGCAGGCCACTGGTATTCAGGAGCGGTCGCTTTTAGTCCAATCAACTCACAACTCGACTCCTCCTCTGGCAACCGCCTGTGGTTCTGATACAATCACTCCCAGACTAAGCATCCCACCGCTCTCCTCCTCCAGGCAGGCCACCAGTGTTCTGGAGCAGCTGCTCCGAGTTCAAACAGCTCATCACGCAGCTCCTCCTCTGGCAACCGCCCGCGGCTCTGATGCAGTCACTCCCAGGTCAAGCAACACGCCGCACTCCTCCTCCTCCTCCGGGCAACCTCCCGGCACTCAGGAGCGCTCGCTCTGAGTTCAAACAGTTCACCACGCAGCTCCTTCTCTGGCAACCGCCTGTGGTTCTGATGCAGTCACTCCCAGACCAAGCGTCCCGCCGCGCTCCTCCTCTTCCTCCGGGCAGTCCCCCGGTGTTCAGAAGCGGTTGTTCTGGGTCCAAACAGCTCAACACGCAGCTCCTCCCCAGGCAGCCGCCCGGAGCCCCAGCGGCTGCTCGAGTCCAAATGCTATGCTGAGCCGCCTCCTCTACGATGATCCCAGTTGTCTGTGTTTACCGCTCCAGCAGGGGGAGGGGCATCTCGCCGAGCAACTCCACTTCAAAAATTCCCTGCGTTCCGTGGCTACCGCCCCACCCGGGACGCCTCCCCAACAGGAGAGACTCACCCGGCAGCTTTGAGTTGGTCCCAAGTCTCTCACTATCTCCTCTTTTGAATCTTGCATTATGGAGCAGCCTGAAATGCAGCCACCCTCTAGTCCGCCATCTTGGCCCACCTATTCTGACTTTCTTATTCTTCCATACGAATTTCAGAATTGCTTGCTCCATTTCTGTAAGGTACATCATTGGGATTTTATTTGGAATTGCATTGAATCTGTATAGCACTTTTGGTAGTACAGCCATTTTGACAATATTAATTCTGCCTATCAAGAATATGGGAGATATTTCCGTCATCTAAGGTTTTCTTTAATTTCTTTCTTTAGTGTTCTGTAGTTCTCATTGTAAAGGTCTTTCACCTCTTTTATGAGATTGATGTCCAAGTATTTCATTTCTTGTCAATGCTATTGTGAATGGGGTAGTTTTCCTAACTTCTCTTTCTGAATATTCATCACTTATGTATAAAAATGCATTGGATTTAGAGCATTGATCTTGTAATCTGCTACTTTACTGAATTCACTTATGAGTTCTAAAAGTTTTCTGGTGGAATTTCCAGGCTCCTCTAAATATATAATCATGTCATCAGCGAGCAGGGATAGTTCGAGTTCTTCTTTTACTATTCACATCCCTTTAATTTCTTTTGTTTGTCTAATTGCTCTGGCTAGATTTTCAAGGACGATGTTGAATAGAAGTGGTGAAAGAGGGCATCCCTGCCTTGTTCCTGTTTTTAGGGGAATGCTCTCAGTTTTTCACCATTTAGAATGATATTGGCTATGGGCTTAGCATAGATGGCCTTTACAATGTTAAGGAATGTTCCCACTATCCCAACTTTTTCTAGTGCTTTGAGCATGAAAAGATGTTGTATTTTATCAAATGCTTTTTGTGCATCTATCAAAATAATCATGTGATTCTTAACTTTAAGTCTGTTGATATGGTGAATGGCATTTATTGATTTCCAGATGTTGAACCAACATTCCATCCCTGGGATAAAACCCACTTGGTCATGGTGCACTATCTTTTAAATATTTTTTTGTATGCGATTTGCTAAGATTTTGTTGAGAATTTTTGCGTCAATATTTATTAAAGATATTGGTCTGAAATTTTCTTTCCTCAATGTGTCTCTGTCTGGTTTAGGTGTCAGGGTGATATTGGCTTCATAGAATGAATTTGGGAGGGTTCCCTCATCTTTTATTTCATGGAATACTTTGAGGAGTATTGGAATGAGCTCTTCTTTAAAGGTTTTTTAGAACTCGACTGAGAACCCATCAGGTCCTAGATTTTCTTTGTTGGTACGTTTTTGATGATGTCTTCTATTTCATTGCTTGAAATTGATTTGTTTAAGTTGTGTATATCCTCCTCGTTCAATTTAGGTAATTCATATATCTCTGGAAACTTGTTGATGTGTTTGAGGTTTTCTGTTTTGTTGGAATATAGATTTTTTAAATAGCTTCTTATTATGTTTTGTATTTCACGCATGTCTGTTGTGATATTTCCTTGTTCATTCTGAATTTTAGTAATTTGCATTTTCCCCCTCTTTCTCTTTGTTAGTGTCGCTAAGGGTTTATCAATTTTGTTTGTTTTTTCAAAGAACCAACTATTTATTTTGTTAATGTTTCTGATTGTTTCTTTTGTTTCAATTTTGTTGATTTGGGTTCTGATTTTAACAATTTCCTGTCTTCTACTACTTTTGCTGTTGGTCTGCTCTTCTTTTTCTAGGACTTTGAGCTGTAGTGTTAAGTCATTTATTTGTTAATTTCTACTTCTTTTGTTGAATGTACCCAATGAAATAAATCTTCTTCCAAGTACTACTTGCATAGTGTCCCAGAGATTTTGATATGATGTGTCTTTGTTCTTGTTTAATTCTAAGAATTTTTTTTATTTCCCTCCTGATGTCTTCTGTTAACCATTCATCATATAATAGTGTATTATTTAATCTCCAGGTATTGGAAAATTTTCTGTTTTTTATTCTGTCATTTATTTCTAATTTCAATCTATTATGATTGTAGAATACAAGGTAGGATTTCTGTCTTCTTGTATTTGCTAACATTAGCTTTGTGGCATAAAATATGGTCTATTTTAGAGAAGGATCCATGTGCTGCTGAGAAGAAAGTGTATTCATTCTTTGTTTGATGGTATATTCTATATATGTCTGTTGAGTCTGAGTTGTTGATTGTGTTATCAAGATCTGTGGTTTCTTTATTCAATTTTTTTTGGAAGATCTATCCAGTGGTGAGAGAGGTGTGTTAACTTTACCTACTATTATTGTGTAGTGGTCTATTTGATTTCTGGAATTATGATGGATTTGTTTGATGTACATGGATGAGCCAATGTTCAGGGCATAGATATTTATGATTGTTATGTCTTGCTGATTTATGCTTCCCTTAAGCAGTATGTAAGGTTCTTCTTTATCCCTTCTGACTAGTTTTGGCTTAAAGTCCACATTATCTGAAATGTGGATGGATACTCCAGCTTTTTTACTGTGTCCGTGTGTGTGGTATGTTTTTTTCCCATCCTTTCACCTTTAGTCTATGGTATCTCTTTCTATGAGATGAGTCTCTTGCAGGCAGCATATTGTTGGATTTTTCTTTTTTTTCAAATCTGCCAGTCTATGTCTTTTGATTGATGAGTTCAGGCCATTAACACTCAGGGTTATTATTGTGATATGATTTGTATTCCCAGTCATTTGACTCATTATTGTTTTTTGACATGATTTGGTATCTCCTTTATTTGGCTGTACTTTCAGTCTAGTTCCTCCCATTGCTGATTTCCATTGTTGTTTTTCATCTCTTCCTCATGGAATATTTTGCTGAGAATGTTCTGTAATGCCGTCTTTCTTTTTGTAAATTCCTTTAGCGTTTGTTTATCATGGAAGGGTCTTATTTCATCATCAAATATGAAATTTAGTTTTGCTGGGTATAAGATTCTTGGTTGGCATCCATTTTCTTTCAGGTCTTGGTCAATGTTGTTCCAGGTCCTTCTAGCTTTTAGGGTCTGGATTGAAAAATCTGCTGATATTCTTAGTGGTTTCCACCTGAATGTAATTTGATTCTTTTCTCTCGCAACCTTTAAAATTCTGTCTTTATTTTGTATGTTAGTATTTTCATAATAATGTGCCTTGGTGTGGTTCTGTTGTAATTTTGTATATTTGGATTTCTTTAAGTCTCTTGTACCTGGTTTTCCATTTCATTCCTTATATTTGGAAAATTTTCTGATATTATTTCCTTGAATAGGTTGTTCATTCCTTTGGTTTGTTTCTCTAAGCCTTCCTCAATCCCAACAATTCTTAAATTTGGTCTTTACATGATATCCCATAATTCTTGTAGATTCTGTTTATGATTTGTACCATCTTCTCTGTTTTTTCAATTTTGTTTTCAAGGTTAAATATTTTGTCTTCAATGTCTGTGGTTCTGTCCTTCAGGTGTTCTATCCTACTGGTTATGCTTTCTATGGAGTTCTTAATTTGGTTTATTGTTTCCTTCATTTCAAGGATTTTTTTTCAGTATCTCTTACTCTTTATTGAAATGATCTCTTGCTTCCCATATATGCTCTTTTAACTGTTGATTGGTGCAATCATTTAATGCCTGCATTTGCTCTTTCATCTCCTCTTTTGCTTCCCTGATTGTTTTAATTATGTACCTTCTGAACTCCCTTTTTGATATTTCTTCTGTTGTGCTATCATTGGGTTTTATTGATATAGGAACTAGGTTTGTTTGGGACATTTTCTTCCCTTGTTTTCTCATATTGGTCAGATATCAGTGGGAGTCTGAGATATGCAGATTTCCTCTATTCACTTATAGTGTCCCTGTAGATTTCCAGTATATCACCTGCCAGCCTTCAGTAGCCTGAAATCTTGGAGGAACTTGATAATGCAGTGCTTCCGAAGGTGCCCCAGCCCACTACTGGTTCGAGGGTTTGGAGTTGGCTCTGAGCAAAAAGGCTCCCACGGGTGGCCCGCTCTGAGAATCTGGCTGCTGATCAAGCCAGCTGCCAGAGGGAGCAGAGCTGCCTGGGAAGGACTCTAGCTGCCCTGTCCTGCTCTGAGAAGGTGCCCCTATCTGGGCCTGCCACCCGGGCCGAGCTTCACCCAGTGGGGGAGACTCACCCCATGGCTCTATGTTAGGTTGAGTCTCTCAATGCCTCCCCTTCTTAAATCCTGGGTTATGGAACAACAGGAGATGCAGCCACCCTCTAGTTCACCATCTTGTCTCATCCCGTGGAAGGAGACTGCCGCCAGAAGGGAGCAGGGCTTCTTGGAGAAGTCTCTGGCTGACCTGCCCTGGTCCCAGAGGTGCCTGCGGGCTGGAGCTTACTGCCGGCTCTGCGACTTGGAGCTGGCTCTGTGCAGAAAGGCCCTCACTGGGTGGCCTGCTCCAAGAATCTGGCCACGAAATGAGCCTGCCACCAGCGGGCACAAAGCTGCCTGGGGAAGACTCTAGCTGCCCTTCCCTGCTCTAGAAGCTGTCCTTGTCTGGGCCTGGCACCCGGGCTGAGCTGCACCTGTTGACGAAGACTTTCCTGACTTTGATGGTTTCTTGATGTTCAAAAGAGTTTTATTCTTCAATCAGGACCATTATTAATTCATCCATGTAAATATTTGTATGTTGCATTTGCATGGGAGAGATATTACAAATGAGTTACAGTGAATTAAGTTTTGAAAACAGCAGGTTATTTACTTTAGGCATGGTTTTAAAATCTGTCATCATAGTTTTACATGTTGATACTGAATTTTGGAAATAGCTTTATGACTTAATTTATATACCCTGCTTAATTATCAACATTTATTCTGAGGTCAATCACTGTATATGCTATATTATTCTTTAGTGATCCACAAGAAACAGAAAACAATCATAAACTAGTAGTTATATTAATGTAATTGACAATAATGCAATAAAATTACATTTAATTGCTTTGATAATTTGGAGAAAAATAAATCTCTAAATTGTGCATGTTTGGATATTTCTGTATCAAATGTCATTAAGCAATAATAACATATATATAAAAGAAAACTAAGTACTGTAGAAAACAATAGTTTCTGAAAGCATCCAGAAAACCACTCTGGATGCAGGAACTCACATAAGAGATTTTTCAAAGCAGAAGAGCAGAGTGTCATGGGAAGGGGGAGGGGAAGAAGGAGGGGGAGGGGAGAGAGAGAGGGTGCAAATGATGTGGAAGCTATTCTTAAGTAGTTGAAGTTCTCGGGGTAACAATCTAGAAAGGTAGTGAGTTATCTCAATTATTGTTTACAGTCAGTA
Organism: Sciurus carolinensis; assembly: GCF_902686445.1. Classification (NCBI taxonomy): domain Eukaryota; kingdom Metazoa; phylum Chordata; class Mammalia; order Rodentia; family Sciuridae; genus Sciurus; species Sciurus carolinensis. Next base: position 14,570 of record NW_025920778.1, on the reverse strand, counting down.
ACAATCTAGGTTGTAAAATGGTGGGGGACAGAATCAGGGGAGAAATGGCTGCATCCTTGCCAACCAATCATCCCTTCAGTTTCAACACAAGAAAATAAAAATGTCATACATCAAAGGAAAACAGAAGTTACCATGTACAAATCACCACTATGAGAGTGAGTGAGAGAGAGAGAGAGAGAGAGAGAGAGAGAGAGAGAGAGAGAGAGAGAGATTTGGTTTCTTTCCACCCAACAATTTTGAAGGTAGAGTAAATTATAGCAGTCTTCTCTGGAATGATCTAGGTCTGATTTATAGAGTTCAAGACTGACAAGAGGGGTAGGAATTGCCATAGCTCAACTCTGGCATAAGGCTTTGAAGAGATATTATATATTTATTCCTACAGTAAAGTGGCCCACATTTTATTTTATAGAGCACAGTGATGGATGTCACTTTGAGAGACTTGAAGTGATATGTAGTAGCTCCAAACAGTGAGGTAGACTTCAACAGTTTAAACAGTATGCACCACTCATTGCCCAGAATGAATATGCGGTTTTGTGTATGCCTTAATTATGCCATGGCAAAAAAATTTGCATATGTCCAGAATGATTTGTTAACTTCTTTTATAAAAAGAAACTTATCTTGGTCTATTTGTAACACTGCAGCATAAAGTAGAGGAGTTTTCTTTTAAAAACAGAAACATGAAGCAATGCTAATAGGTCTCAGAGACCTAATTTGTTTTTCTCTGAGATGTGGATGAATTAACTGCTTTATATGTCATCATGCATTTTCACTTAGCCACAAATGAGGTCATGTGGGTCAAATCACTTCTAGATTGATTCTTCTCTTATGCCATATTCTGCTCTTTCTCTTGGTCCCTACCTAAGTTAACTGATACTGAAATGCTATTTTTATGCATTTGTGTTCTTGACCTTCTTCCCATAACTTGTTAATTTTTCCCCTTGTGAATGATTACACTAGATTCCATTCAACTTGAATCACTGGGAATGATTTTCTATAGTTTTCTAGCACACACTTCAATTAAGCAGTAGCACCAGTGTGGAGCTCTCTACTAATTATTGACAACTTTCTTGGATGATGACTTTTCTCCTTGGGTCTGTTCCCTCCTGTGCTTCCAAAAGGCTTTCTATTTAGGTAAAATACAACAAAAGCCTGAGTAAATTGGAATCCTGAGAATCTTACATAATTTTATTTTATGATTATTTAAATCCAAGCAACAAACAAGCTATGACTCTTCAACTTTATGTACTCATATTTTATCCTCTCCTTCTCAAAACTTTATAAACAGCCTTAATTTAAACTATTGTAGTATTCACCACTAATTACCTTCCTACACCCCGAATCACACAAAATGTAAATTGATCAATAGGAATTCTATGCAAATCTATTAATTGTTCTCCAAAACCTATAATAGAGTGTGGTCTTTAACCTTGCGCAGACACCCACATAATTTTACATCTGGAATGATCAGTTTAAGCTCCAAAATTGTGGATATGAGTACAATCCCTTATAACAGCAATATAAAATTAAATTTAGTTCCCTGAACTCATAATTCTGTTTCATGCCCCAATGAAATTACACCTCCAAATTTCTGTATCTAAAATGTCCCTCTATTTTTTTCTCACTTAAATAATTCACACTCTTCCTTAATACCCATTCATTTGCTTTTACTCCTGATGGACAGTGTACATCTACTCTTGTATCTGAAACTATGTGAGAATCTAGTTACACATACTCATTGGTAAATTTCTCAAGAGTCTAAATGGATCATATTAATGCATGTTGGCAGAAATTTTAATTTTTAAAATATATTATTTTCTTCGCACATACCTGTAATTCAAATGACTCAGGAGACTGAGGCAGGAGGATCAAAAGTTTCAAGCTAGCCTCAGTAACTTAGTAAGGTCCTAAGTAATGTAGCAAGACACTATCTCAAAGTTTAAGAATTCAGGGGATATGGCTCAGTAATTAAACACCCCTGGTTTCAATCACCAGTATCCCCACAAAATATATGTAAGTCTGTGTGCGTGTGTGTATATATGTATATATACATAATTTATATTATATATATAATATAAATATAATTTTTAAAAATTTATTTACTGATGAAATTGGTAATTGAAATATTAAGAACCTTTTGTAAATTCATACCACTTTTTGTAAAAAGTAGTGAAATTTTAATGTATGAATTTAAAATTAAGTATTCTACTGTGTAATAATGAATATAATACAACATATATTTATGTAATTTTGTGAAAATAATGGGCCAATTAGTAGCATCTGTACTGTTATCATTAAAAATATACTATATAACAGAATATTTAAAAAACAGGTCTGGGGATTTTAATCACTTAGTTGATTTATTATTTTATATATTCTGTACAATATTTTTGTCTGGAAGGGAGAAGGTTTTAAAGATGTTAATAACTAAACCTTGAAGACATCAACAAATTTCTAGAGATATATGAATTACCTAAACTAAATGAGGAGGACATACACAAATTAAATAAACCAATTTCAAGCAATGAAATAGAAGAGGTCATCAAAAGCCTACCAATAAAGAAAAGTCCAGGACCAGATGGGTTCTCAGCCGAGTTCTACAAAACCTTTAAAGAAGAGTTCATTCCAATACTCCTCAAACTATTCCATGAAATAGAAGAGGAGGGAACCCTCCCAAACTCGTTCTATGAAGCCAATATCGTCCTGATACCTAAACCAGAGACACATTGAGGAAAGAAAATTTCAGACCAATAACCTTAATGAACATCGATGCAAAAATTCTCAACAAAATTTTAGCAAATCGCATACAAATATATATTAAAAAGATAGTGTACCATGATCAAGTGGGTTTTATCCCAGGGATGCAAGGGTGGTTCAACACACGGAAATCAATAAATGTCATTCACCATATCAACAGACTTAAAGTTAAGAATCACATGATTATTTCAATAGATGCAGAAAAAGCATTCGATAAAATACAGCATCCCTTCATGCTCAAAACACTAGAAAAAATTGGGGTAGTGGGAACATTCCTTAACATTATAAAGGCCATCTACGCTAAACCCATGGCTAATATCATTCTAAATGGTGAAAAACTGAAAGTGTTCCCCCTAAAAACTGGAAAAAGGCAGGGATGCCCTCTTTCACCACTTCTATTCAACATCGACCTTGAGACTCTAGCCAGAGCAATTAGACAAGCCAAAGAAATTAAAGGGATACGAATAGGAAAAGAAGAACTCAAACTATCCCTGTTCGCTGATGACATGATTATATATTTAGAGGAACCTGGAAATTCCACCACAAAACTTTTAGAAATAATAAGTGAATTCAGTAAAGTAGCAGGTTACAAGATCAATGCTCATAAATCCAATGCATTTTTATACATAATTGATGAATCTTCAGAAAGAGAAATTAGGAAAACTACCCCATTCACATTAGCTTCAAAAAAAATAAAATCCTTGGGAATCAATCTCACAAAAGAGGTGAAAGACCTCTACAATGAGAACTACAGAACACTAAAGAAAGAAATTTAAGAAAACCTTAGAAGATGGAAAGATCTCCCATGTTCCCGGATATTCAGAATTAATATTGTCAAAATGGCTATACTACCTAAAGTGCTATACAGATTCAATGCAATTCCACTTAAAATCCCAATGATATACCTTGAACAAATAGAGCCAGCAATTATGAAATTCATCTGGAAGAATAAAAAATCTAGAATAGCTAAAGCAATCCTCAGTAGCAAGAGCGAAGCAGGGGGTATTGCAATACCAGATCTTCAGCTCTACTACAAAGCAACAGTAACAAAAATGGCATGGTATTGGTTCCAAAGTAGACAGGTAGATCAATGGTACAGAATAGAGGACACGGACACAAACCCAAATAAATACAATTTTCTCATACTAGACAAAGGTTCCAAAAATATGCAATGGAGAAAAGATAGCCTCTTCAACAAATGGTGCTGGGAAAACTGGAAAACCATATGCAATAGAATGAAATTAAACCCCTATCTCTCACCCTACAAAAAACTCAACTCAAAATGGATCAAGGACTTCAGAATCAGATCAGAGACCCTGCATCTTATAGAAGAAATAATAGTTCCAAATCTTCAACTTGTTGGCTTAGGATCAGACTTCCTTAACAGGACTCCCATAGCACAAGAAATAAAAGCAAGAATCAACAACTGGGATAGATTCAAACTAAAAAGCTTTCTCTCAGCAAAGGAAACTATCAGTAATGTGAAGAGAGAGCCTACAGAGTGGGAGAATATCTTTGCCATTCATACTTCAGATAGAACGCTAATTTCCAGAATCTAAAAAGAACTCAAAAAACTCTACACGAAGAATACAAATAATCCAATCAACAAAGGGGCTAAGGAAATGAACGGACACTGCACAGAAGAAGATGTACAAGCAATCAACAGATATATGATAAAATGTTCAACATCCCTAGTAATAAGGGCAATGCAAATCAAAACTACCCTAAGATTTCATCTCACCCCAATTAGAATGGCGATTATCAAGAACACAAGCAACAATAGGTGTTGGTGAGGATGTGGGGAAAAAGGAACACTCATACATTGCTGGTGGGGTTGCAAATTAGTGCAGCCACTCTGGAAAGCAGTGTGGAGATTCCTCAGAAACCTTGGAATGGAAACACCATTTGACCCAGCTATCCCACTCCTTGGTCTATACCCAAAGGACTTAAAATCAGCATACTACAGAGATACAGCCACATCAATGTTCATTGCTGCTCAATTCACCATAGCCAGATTGTGGAACCAATCTAGATGCCCTTCAGTTGATGAATGGATAAAGAGACTGTGGCATATATATACAATGGAATATTACTCCGCAATAAAGAATGATAAAATTATGGCATTTGCAGGCAAATGGATGAAATTGGAGAATATCATGCTAAGTGAGATAAGCGAATCTCAAAAAACTAAAGGACGAATGATCTCGCTGATAAGCAGATGATGACATATAATGGGGGGTGGGAGGGGTTAGCATTAGGTTTAGGGTTAGGCTTAGCGTTAGGGTTAAGGAGAGTGGTAAGAATGAAGGAAAGAAGGACTGTATAGAGGGGAAAGAGGAGTGGGAGGGGTGGGGGGAAGGAAAAAAAATCAAACATCATTGCCCTATGTAAACGTATGATTACACAAATGGTATGCCTTGACTCTATGTACAATTAGAGAAACAACATGCATCCCATTTGTATACAATAATAAAAATAAAATTAATAAAAGATGTTAATAACAAACCAAATTAAATATATTGTACTTGCTAAACATGATAGAATTACACTTTAGAATTAACAAAATTCACATAAGCAAACCTTAATTTATTTACAACCTTAACTAGCATTGGTGAAGGTGGTTTTACTATTTTGAGAAAGCCAATAGGTATAAATTTTTGAGGAAAGATTTCTTTAATTAAACAGGCTCAGAGCATGGACTGAACCATGTTAGATTTCTGTGAGCAGAAATCTTCAGGGTTTTTATATTGCTAACATGATGAAATATTTCATTTGTCAAAAAGAGTAAGTCTCCTGTCATTTGACCATGTCATGCAAACACATTATCTAGACTATTTTACAAAGCTAGTTTTCCCAAACACCACCTTGAATATGTCACGCGGATGCTTCCATTGTTAATTCAATATTTAGTTAAATAAATGCAAAGTAACCTTATGTGAAAGAAGAAATAGAAATAATATTTTAAGTTTCTTTATTACTACAGCCATTTTAATAAGTAGTATCCTAAGTATTCTAGGGTATGTTATGCTCTGCTTCCTGGAAAATAATCAGGAAATATTTTTGATAATATTTCTAGTGTGTAAGGAAATGTTGAACAATTGGATGAAATCAAAGTATAAGCTAAAAACCTGCAAATATAAAATCTATGAGTAAGATTTAGAATAAACATTTTTAGTCCCAATTTTCTAGGATATTTATGCATCTTTTGTAATACTCAAAATGATTTAAATATAGATCAAAATAATTTCTGGGAAGCCAAGTTGTACCATTGTGATTTAGTCAATGATCTAGCTGGTAAGAAACTGTGTGTGGAAAATGCTGCTACTGATGGGAGTCCTTTGTATTGAGGGATTCAAGAGTGGAAGCACATGTGGAGAAGAATAAAATAACGTGGTGCATGACAGCACACTCCAGGCTGCAGCTTCTTTGGCTGTTACCACCAGTGACTGCCAAGCACAGGTATGAAGATTAGGGGCTGAGGAGATAGCTCAGTCGGTAGAGTGCTTGGCTTGCAAGCCCAAGGCCCTGGGTTTGATCCCCAGCACCAAAAAAACAAAAACAAAACAAAACAGGTGTGAAGATTGACATATGGAAAATAGATACTGAGGTACAAGAATCTTCATTAAAGTGGGAGCAGTAGAAGGAATCTGAAAATGAAAGCATGTTTCACAAAAAAATCATGACTATTTTATCATTCCATGAGAGTCAACAATGAGAAAACAATGGAACAGTGGTCAAGGGAAGATAAAGAAGGGAAGTGAAGTCATTTTGAAGGGATCACCAGTCATGAAGATAAGGATGAATCAGCAAGTTATCATTATAAAACCATTGGGGATAATTAGGATTTTTTTTTTTTGATAGAGATGAATGTACTGGAAATGAAAGATTTAAGACTCTTTATGGAAAGAGGTGAATTCTAAATTACATATCAGGGTGAATAGAAAGAAAAAACAAGGACTTCTAAATGATATTTCAGTAGATATTAAGAAGAGTCCATGGGATGAATGATTGGTGGAGTTGAGTCATTTGGACACAAACATAATGGGAAGATGTAGTAAGAGAAATCACAAATCATTTGTATTCTAGGTTTTTTATTTGAGCTAAATAATGATTCTGAAAGTATCTATGTAGTATTTCAAAAGAGATAAACAGGGTTAAGAGATTAATAATCTAATGCTAGGAAGATCATTGGACTGTGATATCTCTGTATGTACCCTACTCTTATTCAATCTGGTGCTCTCTGCTCATGCAGGCCTAGAAAGTCACTGGGCCTCTTCTCTTTGCTGCCTTGTCTTCCTTTTGTGCACTTTCAGACTGTGTGAACTTAAACTGAATTCATATAAAATTTGCTTCCAAATTTCTTTTTCCTACACGTACCTACTATTTGAAGTATAAATGGAAACCCTCTTAAATATCCATTTGAATTTTTGATATATATACTGACTAAAACTGGGTTTTCTGATAATTTTGCCTCCAAACCTACTTCTCTCAAGTCTCTGCCACTGAAGTTCATAGCAACACTTATCTACCGATTACAGGGGCCAACATCCTCCTGAAGGGAATCTTTTAGTATCTTCTTTCTTTGACATGATATATGTATATAATCATCAGCAAAATATGACTTAAAATCATGTTTAACCAATTCTCATTGTTCTGACCTAGTCACTCAATCTCCCTCCTAAATTACTGCAATAAACAGAATTCTTTTGTCTTTTGTTTCTAGAACCCATGGATTTTATTTACAGTGGAGTATTTACAGTAGAAATCTACTAAACCCAAACACAAATTATTTGATACCTCTAATAAAAGTTATCCCAATTGTTTTTATATGACTCAGGTTAAAAGCACAACAAAAAGCTGATGATAGTTTACAAAATATTGATTTTGTGTATCGCACGAAGGTTCAGCTTCCTTTAGCCACCAAGGACTTCTGTTTTCTGAACATTGGCAATGTTCTATCAGAAAGTTGTACACTCATCTTCCCTCTTCCTTGAAGGCCTCTCTGCCTTGTATTTCCATGACTTGCTTGCTTGCTTCCTATAAATATTTATTCCTATAATTTTTACTTTCCAATAAATATTTCCCTTTCTACCTTATTTACAATCACAATGCCTGTACTTTATCAAATATTTTTCTGTAACCCCTACCACATAAATTTCAATATATTTATTTTATATGATTTTTTCAGTTTCTAATTCATGCTTCATGGAGGCATTGAAATATTTTGGTTTTGCTTTACTGTTTTATTGCCTATACAAACACGCTTGACACAAAATTTCAATGATTGTTTGCTTGTTTGTGTGCATGAATAAGTGTTTGAATCATGTAAATTCCTTACTCTCAATGACTGATCAGATTTAGGTCCTTTGAGAGCACCTTTGAAAAAACATATTGTATAGTGACCCAAAACCTAGGACCAAGATTTTCCTCAAAAAGATGAGCTGAATCAAGCTGAAAATCTTTTGCAGCAATTTAAGTGGATAACTACAATAATGTTGGCAGGATTTTTGAAAGAAAAATAGGAATATTATTATATATAGGGGGCAAGAACAGGTGCCATGGAAAAAGAAAATGGATAGAAGAAAAAGGGCTTATTTGAAGACAAAATGATATTCTAATGAGGTGGTAGAATAAAACTGATGGACAAGAGTCAAATTCTAAAGATGTTGCCATATCAGTTACAGATTCTGTCCTCAACTTTAGTCTAAAATTTCTATTTCAGAAAATATCAATCCATTTATGTTTCTTACAATTACAAAGGATGTGCATTTCAAACTGACTCAGCTGAAAACACCATTTAACTTCAACTTTTATAAAATCCCCTTGATATTGCTTTCCAATTTCTCTTTCCAAGCTGACTCTAAACACAAATTTAATTATTTATTGTTCTTTTGGCAACAGTACCTTGATGGCTATCTTAGATTTTGTAAATATCCAAGGTATTTGGCATTCCACTTTTGTTCAGGGAACCATATTTTTTGCTATTGAAAGCAATTCGTTCCATCCTTATTAGTCCAATGCCCCTAGCGATTTGGTATTCACATTCCAAATATGGAGCACTGGAATTTTAAGAGTGAGAATCAGCAGGCTGCAAGGACTCTGGCTTCCTAGAAATATCTCAGAACTTTTTATTCTGAGAAACTTCCACATCCCTGGACAAGAGAAAGAGAAAAGTCTTTACAGCTTGTAGAGCATAAAGTCACATTTCTCTCTCTCCCACAAACGCATTCTACTCAGCTTATTTTTTCTCAGAGACACTTTTCAAGTGCCTTCAAGGAGCAGGTGGGGCACTAGGATAATCTCTTCTTTGAGTCCATCCTTTTGGAAGACCAGGAGAGAGGCTGCTTCTGCTTTCAGTTCTGCCAAAATTACTGTGCAAGAGATCAAATAGCCTAGCTTATAGCAAATAAAGTTAATATTATTGTGCAAAGAGGCCTGATTTATGGAGTGTATGGGTCTTGTAATAGTGAGGTATGCACCACAAGATTCTATGGTGTAACAGAAAGTTCTCAATTTATAGGATATTGGAAAAAAACAGATGGAACATTTGTAGTATTTTCTGTGTTGTTACATAATGTAGTTTGGTTATATAATTTAAATAATTATTTCCCAATTTAATTAATTCTATAAGCACCCAAGTGAATTTTAAAATTTGGATGTAATTTTAGAGATCTTTCATGAAATAAAAAAGGTATGCAAGCAATTCTACTGACATTACAAATATATTTGACTTAGAGAAAGTCACAAAGATATATTCAAATAAGTGACTTTCTTGACAATATTCATTTTTGATCTGGCTAGGGTTAGTAACTATACAGCTAATTTTCTATCTGTATTCAAATCTAATAATCTATATTTTACTTCTGTCAATATAAAGTGAGTTACTCATCTTGAAAATTAAAATAAAATAGTGTCTATATCTACTGCATGTGATGTTCTCAAATTTACAAAAGTTGATCATAAAAAACATTTAGAAGTTATTAATGAAAATGGCAATATTCAATGAATACTTCTGTTAGTATGGACAAACACATTCTCATTAAATTACCCATTTTCTTTCAATTCAATTTGTCACTGACTCTAACAATGATGTACTTTTGTTAATATTGTAGGTGCATCCACATTATTTCTACTAGGATTTCTGTTGTTTGTGAATTTTTAGAATTAATTTTACATTGGATGAATTTACATATTAGGTAGATAGTGCTAATGATAGGGAAAGTAGAAAGCTATAGTAGATTTTAAATATAAAAGATAAGTCCTTTAATTATAAACATAAAAACTTTACTTTGTACTGTGTATGATAACTTGACAAGTGTGATTTAAACAATAATCTGCACAATTTGACTAAATTTAGTATTAAAAGCTTTTTTGAGATTAAAGAAATTGAAGGTGAATGGAAGGCTATAATGGTTTTATCATAGAGAAAAACAAAACAAAACACAGAATAATTTCATATAATTGCATATAGTTTGAATTAATGAAGTTGTTTGATAAATTCTAGTCTAAAAATGTGAATCAACACATATATTTTAAAATGAGTGATTTACTGGACTAATAAAATCAACCCTTAATTATTATGCACAGGAAGTCCTTGGTCAATCTGATAAATGTTTGTTAACATGTAAAAATTTATTTGGCTGAAATATAATAAGATTTCATTGAATCATAGTTATAGTTTATGTTATCAGTAAGATATAAAATCTTGCCACTTTTATTTCCATACTTTTGTGAATAAGATTCTTAATTTTTTATTGGTTTTATTATTTATTAAATATTTTTTCATGAGAAATAAAGTAATAAAAGTAAGATAATTACTGTATATAAATGTATATAACTGATTTTCCTGATGATTCCTTAAAATTATCTTTTAGCACATTTATGTCAACCAGAAAAACAAAGTTTAATATAATTATGACATAACACCCTCAAATGTACCCACATGAAACTAAGTAAAATCTAGTATGAGGTTATTAGTTCCCCAAAATGAGGAAACCATGCAATTTATAATCCATACCAAGTAGATTAGAGTGTAGATGTTTAATTATACCAGGTTTACAAAATTACACTGATACTGTCTGCTATAAACCAGGATACCACAATTAGATGATCACCATACAAACAAATGTAAAAAAACAAAAACAAAAACAAAACAAAACAAAACAAAAAAACTTGTGTTTTATTATACAATATATGTTATGTCTGTACAGACATGCACTGGTATTTCATATTATTTATGCAGTATATATAACTGTATATAAAATTCATGAAAATATGTATGTGTACATATTTATATGTTTATCTGTTTAATGAATGCTTTTCAAACTGTTAGGTAAATACTAAATGGAAGAAAAAAAGCACTGGTCCAATTCAAATAATAATTGCTTTTAAATAGTTGCTTTTGTACAGTTCTCTATAGAATTGACTGAGTTGAGCAGTTTCTTCAACTTGTCCTTTAACAAAAGCAAATACCCTTTTTTCTTTCTTTTTTAAATTTATAGGCAAATTTCATTGGTAGAAAGAACTCCCTCCATAGACTCCAAGTGTCGTTGTGCCAGGCTAGCTCTGAAGTTGGTAAGGATGTGGAGTCAAGACTCACAGACTCGGGGAGTTGGTTGGAAGCAGGTCTGTGGTGAGCAGCCTGCAAACTCAATAATTGTGAGAACAGCCATACATTTTATAGGCTTTCAGCCCAATCACAATGTGCCACAGGGAATCAGAACACCAGGTTCCTATACGAATTCCCTTGGTAACACTGAGTAAACTTGGGGAAGTTTTATACTATCCTAGGTAGGAAAAGCAGAATTCTCCTCCCTGCAAGTTTTTCTAACACACTTGGGACATTCACTTCTGCCAGCCAAGAACTAGGATTTCTCCCAACATTTCCCCCATTTTTATTAATTTGGACAAGGGACTTCTTCAGGAGGACTTGATTGACCTGAACCCTTGTGATTCTTTTGTTGAAAGTGGACCACAAACATTTTATAACTGCAAGTTTAGAAGAAAGAGTATGCAGGATAATCCTAACATTATAGTAGGATTTAGCATATTAAGCAGGTTCTATTTAAAGGTAATAACATAAGACTTCTCCCAGGAGGGAGAAGGAGGACATGGCTGATGTTCTAAAGTCCCAAGAAGTGAGCACACCCTACATCCTTTATGTTAAGGTTTCTTTTGTTATCCAGTTCTTTCCCCCTTTTCTCCCCTTCCTTTCTATGTTACTAGGCATGGTTGTGCAGGAAGATGTACAAAGTGAGAAGTGAATGGACAGGGGAAGGAAAAAGTTATTCAGTCAGGTAAGTCTGGTAATCAATGGACTCTGCAGATCCTTGGAATCCATTTTCCCAGGGACAGTCTTCAGTTTCCAGAGGCAGATGGTTTCTTGGCTTCCATTTCCTCCATTTGACTTGATCCTCTATTTCTACACTAACTGCCTGCCCACAATTCTGGCTTTATTTCTCCCTTTTGCTTTAGAAACTCTTTACTGCTATAAGGAAAGTGAGTGATGATTGCTCTGGCTTCTTTGAGCTGTAAGGGGCAACATGTGGCAAGCAGTTTGGAGTTCCCTTTTAGAAACTGGGTCAATGGAGGGGTCCATGGTACAAGTCTGTTTGGGGAAGAGCAGGTTGCAAAGTCATTTGGTTGTGGGTGCTTCTAAGAAAGAAACAAAAGACATGAGTATTAAAATGAGATTAATACAAAATAAATGTTGCAGCATCTGGAACATGTCATGAAGATGACAGAAGTCAATAATCCCTCAATAAAAGGTGGAAGAACTGAGAAATTGTTCCCATAAAAAGGCCTAACAAAGGCTGGAGAGAACAAGGTCTTTATGTGGTCTTGTTATCATTGTTAACATTCTCCAAGTTATCAGGAATGTGAACACCACATTTAATTCTTAATGTCATTGACGTCCCCAGAAAATATAACTAAATGACTTTGTGTCATCTGATTTTGTAAAATATCCCTTTATTGGTATAACCTGTGTTTAGTAGAGATTTCTATATTTCAGTTACTTGTGGGTAGATAATCATACCAGCAAACATAAATTAAACCTACCTGTATAGCTTAGGAAGTTCTGTAGGCCTTAAACTGATGAAAAATTTTTGACTCTGGCAGTTTCTCTTGATAGTTATCAGGCTCATTTGCCTAAGAATCTCTTTTTTGTAACTTCCAAACTTTACTTATTCTAGTGGGCTAACACAAGTGTATTTTATAAGTTACATTTAACTACTGTTTCTTTTAAATGCCCAAGAATGTTTTGGTTTCAACTCTTTTTCTAGATGTTTATGATAAAGCTGATGAAATTGACTTGTTTCTTTATTGTTAAGAGTCAGCTGAGCTCCCACAGGGGTCACTCGTGGGGAACTTGAGAGCAGCTTCTTAGGTCCATTAGTGCCATTTGCTAGATAGGGTCTCCTTGATGAGATGGCTTTCCTTGGAAGCATCAGGGATGTCTCCCTTTTCAAATGACCCTCCTCTGCAGCAACTGCACTGATTGGCTTTCCATCCTCCAGTGGTCTCATCAATTTCCTTGATTGGGAGGTCGTGTGACCCAGAGTTGCAAAGCCTCACAGAGAAGTCCTCTTGTTCCCTTGATTCAGGCTGACTTAGAGGGCAAGAGCCAAATACTGTTTTTTCTTGGCCTCTGTATTTAATGTCATTCTCTAAGTTTGATCTTAAATATTGAGGAAGCCAGTCTCACCACTCATAATGTAAGAGTAGTAGGCTTTAATATCAGTGTCTATAATTTTAGTTATTTACCCTTTTTTCTTAACTGGAGTCTGTGTTAGTACTGTAATTTACCATTACATACTATCTGTTCTGTAGGTGATGGCTTATTATCACAATTTACCTAGGTTGTTGAAGCAGTACCTCTGCAAACATTAATTGATAGCAGTTTTATAAAATAAAATTAGCAAGAGTAAAAATACATTCAGCTTGTATAATAGCTATCTTGAATTTTGGCTGAGCATTTTGACTCTACCATACATCCCCTTTTGAGATCACAGTAATTCCACAACAAGAACCAATCCTCTGACTATAACTTTATTTTTAAAAAATTTTTAAATTTTTACAGACACACTTTGATTCATTGTACACAAATGGGGTATAACTTTTCATTTCTATGGTTGTACACAATGTATATTCACACCATTCATGTAATCATACATATATATAGGGTAATACTGTTTTAATCTACTGTTTTTTGATCCCCACCCCCTCCGACCCCCTTTTCCTCTACACCCTCCAAAGTTTCTTTATTCTTCTCTTCCCCCTGTTACCCCCATTGTTATATATTTTCATGCAATTATCAGAGAAAATATTCAGTCTTTGGTTTTTTGGGCTTGGCTTATTTCACTGACCATTATATTTTCCAACTTCATCCATTTACCAGCAAATGCCATAATTTTATTGTTCTTTATGACTGAGTAATACTCCATTGGGTATATATACCACAGTATCATTATCCATTCAGCAATTGAAGGGCATCTAGGTTGGTTCCACAATCTAGGTATTGTGAATTGAGCTGCTGTGAATATTGATGTGACTGCATCACTGTAGTATGCTGATTTTAAATCTTTTGGGTATAAACCCAGGGAAAGCTGGGTCAAATAGTGGGTCCATTCCAAGCTTTCTGAGGAATCTCCATACTGCTTTCCAGAGTGGCTGTGCCAATTTGCAACTCCACCAAAAATGTATGAATGTGCCTTTCCCCCCACATTCATGCCAACACTAATTGGAGTAAGATAAAATCTTAGGGGGGGTTAATTTGCATTTCTCTAATTTCCAGGGATGCTGAGCATTTTTCATAT
>NW_025920777.1:0-23973 GCF_902686445.1 Sciurus carolinensis | reverse complement strand
TTGATTTCCAGTACTCCTGTGCCATGAGAGCAAAAGATGGAAGAGCGACTCTCTTCAAAGTGGAAAGAGCAGGCTTAGGGCATGCGGCTGTGAAGGACTTGGAGGTTCCAGGCTCTGGTAGGAAGACACACTTTATCTCTCTCCCCAGAGGTTTCTCAAGGGCCTTGGGCCACCTGGATGTTGAGCAGTGGCTTCCATGACCTCGTGTGTGCACTGCAGACAGTGCCTGAGGTCATAGAAGGACAGCAAGACAGCATGGTGGCATCATGTTTCCCTTGCCAACCAAAGATGCTTCTGATCCTGGCAGCTTCAGACCAAGATTCAAAACAAGCGCCAGCTCTGCTGTGATGGTAAAAGGAAAGATGAAGGGAGTGAAGGCCATTGATCTGATGTTTCAAGAAATGGGATACTAACTTCTTGGCCCATTTGAAGAAGAGCTATGAAGTGTGTAGGGTGCTGCCAAGCTGACTGTGGATCACTCTGGGTCCAGGCAGGACAGAGGACCCTGCTCAAGCCTGAGAGCTCACACTACCCTCCAGTCCTGCTAGGTGGCACTGTGCTGGTTTGGCCACCCTGGGCAACATGAGAGCCTGGTCACCTAGCTCCTGCTATGGGCAGTGAGCCCCCCGCCGAGGTCTAGGGACAATGCATGGATGGAGGGCTGCATGAGGGCACATGGGTCACCAAGCTTATCAGCGGCCTAGCAGCATTGCCCTCTGAAACTTCTACTCCAGGTCTGGGCACACCTGAGCATTGGCTGAGTCAGGCAACCAACCTAGGGCCCTACCAGCCACATGGCATGATGGTTGCTGAGAGCTCAGGGCTGAGGAGAATGCAGTGCAGTTCTCTGATTTAGCTGCTCCTTTAATTTGGAAACATCACACCCAGTCTGGTCAGTTGCCCTTCCTTTCTGAGATTGGTCCCAGGTCTCCCAGGCCTCTGTGGATTGGTTGCAGCTTTGTAGCATCTGAGTCCTGTGCTATCCATCTGTTGCCTCTTTTCCTGCAGGGTGTGTCTGACTGGGCCTGCCAATGGAGGTGGGTGGAGGTTGGTTTTTCCAGGGATCCATGGGTGGAAGGGTGGTCTGGCATGTGGGGTGGGTCCAAAGGGACTCTGTGTCAGGAGTCTCAAAAGAGCATCTGGGTGGGAGTCTTCAGGGGCTTGGTAGTTGGGCCTGAGGTGTGAAGAACAGAACATTTTCCCCTTGTTTTCATGGTGCTTGGACCTGTCCTTGCTTTCCAGTGCAATAAATCTTGAAAGGTAGGTGCACATGGTAGTGTCTGTTGCAGTCAGGAAGCCAAACAACCTACCCGACTCCCCCTGGTCACTCTTTTCTGCACATTCCCTTAGAAAAAGCTGTTTTCTCTTTTTGGTTAATGGTCCCATCCAATCTGCACCCAGCCGTGTCCTCCCCAATAGCCGAAGGTGGGGTTCTGGAGGAAATCTGGGTCCTGAGAAGACTCTGTCCCCTGCCCTTGAACCTTTGGAGCTCCCTTCAGTCAAGGGGCTGAGGGACAAGGAATAAATGAGAGAGTGCCAAGTCCCTGCTAGGGAAAACCTCCCCAAGTCAGACCCACAACCAGGGAGCACAAACAGGCAGAATTCCCTGTCTCCAGAAGAGCACATTCAGGCCTCAATTTCAGGAGAGTATTCCTCAGAAGCATATTAGGCAGTGAATAAGTTCTTATGTCTCAAAATCCATCACCAGCAAGCTCCTCCAGCACCCAGGTAGTGATCTCCTCCTTTGGTGGGGTGCTCTTCATTAAGAGAGTTTGATCCAGGAAATGTGTTTATGATACTAGTGGAACTGGTGCTGGCAACATGCTGTGTCTCTGCTGTGAATAGGGTGCATGCATTTGAAGTCTGCTGTACCCTTGCTGCCCATCTGTCAGCCCAGGGTCTCTGGTGAACCAGAAGCCACACCAGGAGTAAGAGGAAAGGTTCAGTCCTTGGAGGAGAAGGGCTGAGGAGAAAGGAGATGGACATGCCAGTTGACCTGTGGATAAGTGTAGGCGACAGAGGAGAAATTCAGACCCTAGGTGGATGGTTACAGACAGCACCCAGGTCAGTGCTTTGTACCATCAACCAGTGCTTAGAAAGAAATTCTAGAGGGTGTGTGATGTTGGTCTCCTCTCTCATGTTCACTCTTACTGTCCTGTGAAGATGTTGCTGCCCTCAGGGTCACATACCATGCATACTTGATCTGAATGTTGATAGATAGGAAGACCAAGCTCTGTTATGGAGAGGATGCAGAGATTCCTGGCACAGCTGATGGAATGCAAGGGTTGATTACAGCCCCCAGCAGAGCTGGTGATCCTGGCAGGCATGCTGTGCCAAGACATGCAGGATGACCCTGCCAAGGCACAGCCACTAGTTGCTGCCATTCTGGAAAGCCAACTCCACCTATACCTCCTGGACAATGTGAATGTGGTCCTGCTGTGTGCCTGTGTCCTGGTATAGCAGAAGAAACTGCAGGCAACCTGCTGGCTTCTAGAGGTCAGTCTGGGTATTGGGGCAGGGTGCAGAGAAAGGTGGAGGCTGCTTCCACTATATCCAAAGGACATAAGCTCAGTCAGGGTGACCTACCTTCACTGGATCAACTTAAACTGGCTTGGAAACAGAAAGTAAACTACCTAATCATCAAGTCCATGTTCAATGGTCATCGTGTGCCACACTGTGCTAAATAATGAAAAAGAATCAATGGAAAAGACATGGTCCACCTTTGGAGAGCTATGTCCTTGTCTCATAAACTCAGGATCGCAATCTGCAGTAAGTCATGTTAGAAACACAAAGATACCACAAAAAAATTATGCCATGCCCAAAAGTGAGTGGGCAAGGCAAATATTTACTTCTTGTAGAAGGCTATGCTACAAGAAACTGCCTAGCAAGTGCCTGGGTGGGCTGTCCACCTGCTTTTATCTCTAACCTAATGCAGTGCTGCCCTTTACTCTGACATGAGGAGTTTGGGGTTACAGTCTACTCAACTGACTAATTTTAGAATTAGGGAAGGGAAAAGGGAAGGGTTACAGTTGGATCCAATTAAGGCTGAAAACTAGATTCTGAAAATGAACTACCAGACCTATTTCTCACACTATGAAGAGCAGAAGTGTCTCTCTCATCATCTGGTGGTACATTGGATCTCAGCACATTTGGCATTACAACCTGACCTTATTGATAGAGAGCCACTTGTAATCATTATTTGCCCATCTACTATGAGGATTGTGCTTCAAACTCCTGTCTAAACAGTGGTGTATATGATTAAAATGTGTCTGGGTGATTCTGGGCATGGTCCAAATAGTGATCTGTCTGGCCCAAAGTGATATTTTTGGTACCAGGGATTGAACCCAGGGACACTCAACCTCTAAGCCACATCCCAAACCTTTTCTTTTTCATTTATTTTTTTAAATTCTAAAACAGAGACTTACTAAGTTGTTTAGGGCCTGGATAAGTCCACCCAGCAGCCAGAGGGAACTATAAAGAGAAGGCATACATCTGGCAGGACCCCCAGGAACAGTCTCTGGGCCTGCCCAATTTTCAGTTCTGTGTCAGGGTCCCAGTTCCCTTAAAGGGTAAGTGACCTCTTCCTCATCCTAAAACTCCCAAGACATTTCTGTGTAGGACCTGTTGATATTTTTCTCCCTCTGTCAGATGTTGTGGCCTGCCTTACCTCATCTTGCTGAGGAGAAGCCCCAGAGAGGGTTATAATCTCAGTCATGATGGCTCACAGGTATGTCTGATGATGTAACATGTAGCTTAGACTGGAGGGAACATGGTCACCACTCCTAGCACATGTCAGAACATGTCCTGTGCAGGGACTTCTTACTAGAGCCAACTTCTGCATCTGGGTCAGGGTAGGTAGGAGTGTTCTGAGATGGCAGGGGACCATGGAATCACAACCTCAGATAACAGGGCATATAATTCCCAGCACCTTCTTCCAGTTCTGTGGACATGGTACCAGAGGCAACAGGGTGGACTGTCAGGGTTTTGTAAATGGAGTGACCACCTAGGTGACAACCTGGGCATCCTTGGTTGTTGGTCAAATCTGGCTCAGGATGAGTGAGCTGTTACTGGGCAAGGATAGGGTCCCCTTCATCACACTCAACTTTGAACATTGCTAGCATCTGAGGTCCTGGACCTACTGGGTGGTCATTCACTTAAGGTGTGGGTCAACACTGATCCCTTGGGTCCAAAACCTGTGGCACTGACTGTGCTGTCACCCTAGCTGTGCATGCAAAGATGGGTTGTCAGGCCTCTCTCTCCATGCCTTAACTTCTTCACCTGTGCAGATGAGAACCATCCTCTGTTGGTAAAGGTAAAGTGTGTCAAGGTGGGTTGAAAGTTCTGGCTAATTTGAGGGTGAGTTCTCAGCATGGCTTGAAAAGTGCCTGGGTGTTCAGGGCAATTCCTCAGAGCCTTGTGGGCACTTCCCTGCTTCACCACACTGTGGATTTGATGATCATTGTGTTCAATAACAGACATTACTCCCTTACCCAAGGTTGGTTTGCAGGATTGGCAGTCAGAGAGCTAAGGGCAGCCAGAGCTCAGCATGTTCTTCTTCCTGAACTGCCAGGTGCCAGGAGGCAGCAAGGAGCTGGTGCAGCTCTGGAATGACATCCACTACTGCATGGTTGCCAGAAGGCTGGGTGTGGTGGTGCTGACCAAGCTATAAAGTTACTACTGCAGAAGAGATTCTGTGGGCATATGTCTGCACTGGTTCCACCAGGGGTGCTGAGGATGTACCAAAAAGACCCAATGGGGGACTGGTGGGAGGAGCAAGTGTTTACAGCCACAACACCATAAGCAGTATGGCACAAGTGTTTCTTGCTGGCTGTGAGCCAGGCCCAAGCTGCACTCCCCCATCTCCTCAGGAGTAGGTGGCTGAGGTCATCTTCATGACCATCTCCTCTCATTTGCCGCCTGAGCCTCAGTGGATGATAGTCTTTGGTCAGTGACAGTGGACATTCATGGCAAGTGTGTCTCATATCTAGGCCTCAGGGAGCCTCTCAGGGTGCTAGGAATGGAAGGGTAGCAAGGACTAAACAGGAGTAAGTCATGGAGGAAAGTACTAGAAGGCAATGGGAAGGCAAGACAGGTTGCAGTTGGGTGAACAGGAAGTGAATCTCAGGCAGTGTGTCCCACACAGGTCTGGGATTGAGGAGGAATCCTGGTTTTGGGAAGAGTGGTGGGCCAGCATGGTGCATGACCCAGAGGGACTCCTCAGCCAGACTCCTTGCAGTGCTCTGTGCTTATGTGTCAGAGAATGTACATTTCTGTGGGAAAGACTGTGGACAGAAGAGAAGGCCCCTAGGAGGTTTGTGGATGGGGGTTCAGGGTGATGAGTGCCATCATCCTCAGAGAGCCTGTCTTGATCAGGAAAAATGTGGAGGATCCTGGTCTGAAACCACTGTCCTCACTGTCTTCATCCAGGATTCCACCACCCTACTTCATCTGCCTCAAAGGACTCAAGCTGACTCTATAACAGAGAGTGTGTCAGAGGCTGGAGGACTTTGCATTATCTATGACCACCAAACCCAGCATGGTTCAGCAGGTAAAGATAAGAGTCCACCATAGGTGACTCCCCTGGCACCCTCAAAACTTCCACAAGCACCACAGGGGGCTTCTCTCACACTTCAGGCAGATACCTTGACCACCAGACTGCTCCCCATCTCCTCCTTGGCAACTTTTTCCCAGCCCCAAGCAGCTACCTCTACCATCACAGGTTCTCCCCACCTCCACTTAGATTGCTTCTTCCATTCCACAGGTGCTCCTACTAGCAAAAGGTGACTTTTCCCACTTTTCCCAAGGGTGCTCCCTCAACTTCTTCCTGTACTCCCACTCCCCCAGGTGACTCCCCTCTCCTCACATGCTCCCACTCCACCAGGTGGCTCCCTCACCTTTTTTCATCCTTCCCTCTCTCCTGGGTGCCATCCCCTGTCCCCAGTCCCCTTCAATGATCTGTCCCCCTACTACTGGTGCCATTTCCCCTTGAACGCTTCTCTTTAGGGTTGTTTTCTCACATGGGTTGTGCCCATTTCTCACCCTGGCTAATCTGTGGGGATTCCCACAGCTGAGATGAACCTTAGAAAACTAGGCCTATGGTATTTCCAAGCAAAGAATTGGCTCTGGCCAGGAGCATCTGTAGGCCCTGCCCCTTCAGGGATGCAGGATGTTCCATGGCTAGGCTTTGGGTGCTCTGGCATTCAGCTGAGTGGGGTTGGGGTCAGCTTGGGAGGCAGGTTCCACATCTGGCTGGGAGTGGGATCAGCACATTAAGTGGGACCCATATGTCCTGTCCACAGGGACCTGCTCTGCCTCCCCAACACATGCTCACCACACAGTCCTATCTCCAGTGAGCAACTGCATGGCCTATTGCTCTGCTGTCCTTGGAAAGCTTAGCAGCGCTCACACTACTTATTTGGTGGACATGAGTTGCCCCAGCCAGCTCTGTGCATCTCTGTATCTCAGAGCTAGAAGTATTGTTGGGCAGGAGACTTTGCCTTCAGAGACAAGCTTGACTACTGAGCAAGTGTACAACTGTTTTGCCTATTACCAGTGGCACCAAAATATACTTTTTGAGCATGTACTGTCAGCCTGGCAGGCCTTGCCAGAACTCACAGAATTTCCCATTGCTGAGGAGAGTTCTGAGCCCTTGTGGCACTCAGACAGCTGCTTTGACAACTCTGGCTGTATTTACAGGCCTCAGTGGACAGGTGAGTTGCCAATGGTTCCTACTTTTTGACCCTGGGTCTAATTTGTGACAGAGACTGGTTGACTTGGGAGGACTCAGGTAGAACTGTGACCGTAAGTTCAGGAGTCAATTTGGAGATGGGGCATCGTGTTGCCAGAGGGGAGAGACAGTGAATAGATCTGAGAATTGAGCCAAGCTGTAGGTTTGAGGGGTTCTGGGCTCATAATTACAGGAGGGTATCAGCTCAAAGTCAGATGAAGTGTCATAAACAGGATATCCAGGTGCCCCGTGAACACTCCTGTTTGTCAGTACAGTTGCACTCACCTGCTGACTTGCAGGCCCACTAAGCCTTTCCTCCTCTGATCTGTTTTCAGCAGGATATGAGGAAACTGATCCTCCACAGTTCCCAGAAACCACCCCAGGATTGTGGAGTCCATTGGCCCTTACCCAGGACATTCTTGGTTCCCTCACACTCCAAGGCCACTGGCTGCCAGGGAGTGTCATCTCCTCATGCTATGGGACCTCATGCCTATTCAGTTTCCTTACTTCCTTAGGTGTAGACCAGTGTGTTGAGTGGATATGAGTATTCTGAGCCCTGACTCTGGTACTTGGTCAGAGACAGGTGTGACCCCAGTGGGTGGAAATGATGTCACCAGCAAGGAACCCACATCAGGGACCTGGATGTGGCAGCTTTCTCTGCTGCCATGCTTGCTTCTTGCAGCTTACCTACATACCCCTGACTTCATGTGTATTTCAGAGATTAGGGTTATAGTCTTGGAGAGGAAAGCATATATTCCTGCTACCTAGAGATCCAGCTGTCTCTGGTACTCATTTCCCATTGGGGTTCAGTTTCTTATTTCATGAATTCGGGAGTGGCCTGAGGTCCCACTCCTCACCAGTATTGTTGAGCCATTTTGTTTTCCTCCATGCTCAATTTTCCTGAGGCAAGATCCCAAAACCAGAATAAGGATAGCATGGGCAGCCCAGGTTATTCAATGTGGGGCTGGGGTCCCAGGTCAGCCCCCAATTGGTTTCATCACTGCATATCACAAGCATACATTTCTGTGCATGAGTGTGATATTAGCATCTCCCCTGACACCAGCCATGACAACCTTAAGTACAGGCCCAACTCCGTCCAGGTGTATGGCCTCAGGCATGTTCCCATAATTTCCTACCAAAGACATGGGGATGATGACAGGGCCTGCTACTCTGGCTACTACAGGAAGGTCAAATGGCTGTGTACTGGAAACACAGTAGGAGCACTAGTGAGGTGAGTGATCACTGGTGTAATTCACTGCTTAATGACAAGCTTCTGCCCAATTCACTCAGGTCTTAGACTCTTTCTTAATGTTTTAAGTTTTCAATACTTTGCAGAAAGTTGTAGATAAACTGCTAAGGTATTTTAGGATGTAGTATTGGTCTCCTCTGAGTGCCTCACCCACTGGAGCAAAACCTTTGTCTTTGTAGCCTCAGGGGAGGGTTCAGGCAATGAGGTGGGTACTCAGTGCCACACCCTTCAGGGTCATTCATTGTGGGACACACACTGAGCTTGTCTGAAGTTTGCTCCTAGGAAGCTGCTGCAGCCTGAGGTAGCCTCTGCTGTGTCCTCCAGAACACTAGAGTGGTGAGATGTACCAGGAGAAACTGACCACTATCCTGCCACCCTTGTTCACAACTGCCCTGGACCTGGTCTCTGCTCTCTGACTGCCACCAGTGATGGGCTGGATCCCTCCCTGGCATCCCTCAAGGGATGGCTTTTGGAATTTCCACTGGCATCCTCCAAGGAGGTTGGCTTCCACAACAGGCAACACATCCATCATCATGAACTGCATTCTGTGATGAGTTCTGCTGAAGTCACCATGGCAGCTGCTGCCCTTGGTGTTCCTGGCTCTGCAGGTAGATTCCCTTAGCACAGACCTTGAAGTTCTGTATAGAAAAATTTAGCACCTTCGGTTTAGTTTGAGGTGCAGAGTATGGGCAAAGTGTCTTCTGATCAGTCCCTTCTGTGCTCCTCACTGCAGTCATGTGCCTCACCTGCCAGGACCATGCCACAGAGGAAGGCATAGTCCTTGGACTTAACCACAGAACTCAGGGAAGAAATGTTTTTCTAGTTTCATTTATGGTTATCATTTACATGTTCATTTTGTCTATCAAATCCAATAGAGTCTGTGACCTCCCTTGTAGAATACTGTGATTCAACTGCATTTATTAGTGTCCTATGTATAATATTTTCCCTTTACCTTTTTGTTTTCATAAAGTCTCTATATGCATTTATTTATTTTTACTTTATTTTATTATATTTTAGTTATTTATTTTTTTGTGATGTTTTACATTAAACTTTTTTATTGTAAACAAATGGGATGCATGATTTTTCTCTGTACATGGCGTAAAGGCATACCATTTGTGTAATCATAAATTTACATAGGGTAATGTTGTTTGATTCATTCTGTTATTTTTTCCCTTCCCTCCACCCCTCCCATACCTCTTTTCCCTCTATACAGTCCTTCCTTCCTCCACTCTTGCCCCCCTCCCCAACCCTAACTCTAACCCTAACACTAACCCCTCCCACCCCCATTATGTGTCATCATCCACTTATTAGTGATATCATTCGTCCATTGGTTTTTTGAGATTGGCTTATCTCACTTAGCATGATATTCTCCAGTTTCATCCATTTGCCTGCAAATGCCATAATTTTATCATTCTTTATGGCTGAGTAATATTCCATTGTATATATATATACCAAATTTTCTTTATCCATTCATCAATTGAAGGACATCTAGGTTGGTTCCACAATCTGGCTATTGTGAACTGAGCAGCTATGAACATTGATGTGGCTGTATCTCTGTAATATGCTGATTTTAAGTCCTTTGGGTATAGGCCAAGGAGTGGGATAGCTGGGTCAAATGGTGGTTCCATTCCAAGTTTTCTAAGGAGTCTCCACACTGCTTTCCAGAGTGGCTGCACTAATTTGCAGCCCCACCAGCAATGTATGAGTGTACCTTTCTCCCCACATCCTCGCCAACACCTGTTGTTTGTATTCTTGATAATCGCCACTCAATTTGGGGTGAGATGGAATCTTAGGGTGGTTTTGATTTGCATTTCTCTTATTACTAGATGTTGAACATTTTTCCATATGTTTGTTGATTGCTTGTAGATCTTCTTCTGTGAAGTGTCTATTCATTTCCTTAGCCCATTTGTCGATTGGATTTTATATTTTATTTTATTTTATTTTTGATACCAAATATTGAAGCCAGAGGAAGCCCTTTTACCACCAAGCCACATCCAAGCCCTTTTAATATTTTATATAGAGACAGGGTCTTGCTGAGTTGCTGAAGGTATCTCTAAATTGTTGAGGCTGTCTTTGAACTCAGGATTCTCCTGCATTTGCATTTCCAGCCACTACGATTATGGGTGCATACCATCACACCTGCCTTCTAAATGCCTTTTTTTCTGCATATCTACTTTTATTACACCTATAACATCTCCCATGGTTTCATGAACACCATCTGAGATTTCTCTGCATGGGGTTTCCACTTCCTGTTGCCACTGCAAGGGGTACCTTCCAGGGCTGGGTTGGGTGGCATCGCCATGGCTGGAACTCCCATCCCTGCTTTGCTGGGGGACTCCAGTGCTTGCTGAATGTAAATCTTGTTCTTTCTACCTTGATTCCCTTGTTTTCTTAGAGAAAATTCTCAATTAGCTTTCCCAACAATGCACCAAGAAGGTAAATTTTCTGAAATGTTGAATGTCTTAAAAATGTCTGAAATCCACTCTCCCACCTGACTAATCACTTGGCAGGGGCAAAATTCTGAGCTGGAAATACATTTCCCTTCAGAAATGTAAAAAATATCACCTTTTTGCGCTGGTGTGAGAGCTCAGTCGGTAGAGTGCTTGCCTTGCATACACAAGACACTGGGTTCAATCCCCAGCACTGCAAGAAAAAAAAAAAGTCACCTTTTTAAAGAAGTTGGTGCAGTTAAGTAAGGTATTCAGTTCTTGATATACAACCTGCATTTGTCTGCTCAGAGCTTTTGGGTTACTATTCATCTTGCTGTTCTGAACCTTCACACAGATGGTCCTGACTCAGACTTTTGTATTTTCTTCTTATTACACCTTTCAGCTTAGAGAATTAGGTCTCCTGAAATCCCTGGGTGTCTTCTGGAACTGTTCCCATTCAACTTCCACAAGGCTATGGGCCTGCCCCTGCTTCCCAACTACAGGCTGTCCTCTGCTTCTGTCCCTCAGAGTGCTCTCCAAGATCTGATGAATGAACAGGTAAAGAAGGAGCAGAACTACATACCAGGTGGTCAGTCAGGTCTTGGGCAGCTGGACACAAGGGAATCTTGTCACAGTTTTGGCAGGAGAGAGACCAGCACATTCTCCACCCAAGGCCTGGATTGTATATCTGAGGTCACAAGATCAAAGGTGGTTGTCCTGCCTTATATACTCAGGGCAGAGAGAAACCTTCCCACTCCAGCCCTTTCCTCTTACACCTGTGTACACTCAGAGCTGACCAAGTCATGACAGCTCATCTTTAAGAGTGAAGCAAATTCTGAGATATTCTCAGATACATCTTACAGGAAGAGAAAGACAGTGAGACAGGGTGAGGCAGTGATAGTTTTTCACTCAGAGAGATTAAGTATGAGTGAAAAAAAGGAAACCTTAGTGGGTGTTGTCCAGGTTTCTGTGTACCTGCCAGAGGAGGATGGCAGAATACACTGCACATCTTCATGTTGGTGGAAGGGAGTTCACAGCAGATCCTGGCTCAGTGGCACTTGGTGGAGAGAGACTGGGATGGCAGAACACAATTTGAAGTCAGTGGATCTGATGATCATTTGTTCTCTGGAAGCCTGAGGAGGTTGCTGGGATCAATGTTGGGGCAGACGCTTCCAGAGAGGTAGGTGGAGGCCAAGCATGCTGAGCCTGGCTCTAGGGGCCCAGAATGGTGGGCTGGATGCTGTGTCTGCCTCCCAACTTGATTCTCTGTGGTGCCACACATGGACCACACTCCTGCTCCCACAAGTGGCTGTGGACCTTCTTTACTTGCAGGGTTTACCAACTCACCCCAGCAGCAATCCCCATATTTTATACCTGGAAGAGGGTCTATGCACAAGTGTTTTGTCAACAAAGGTAGGGAGCTTCCTACCCACTACCTCAGATTTTTCCAGTCAAGTCCTGTCCTATGGATTTCTAAAAACAGTAATATTACCTCCAGACTGCATCTCTGAAAACAGCACTGCTTTTCATTTTTCTTACTGGGGTTTCAGTATCTGTTCAGGGGCACTTTTCTACCCAGCTATATGCCCAACCCTGTATTTTTTTATTTTGAGACAAGGTCACTGAGACTGACCTTGAAATTGCCATCCTACTGCCTCAGTCTCTCATGTTGCTGTGATTATACATGTTCACTACTGTACCTGGCCTAAAATCTGCAGTTTTCCCCTCAAAGAAAAGAATGTACCAAGCACAAGAGCAGATGTGGGCATCCTGTCCTTTGGCATGTTCTCAGGATTCACCCCTTTCCTGCTGTCAGTCTGGGGCTCAGCAACCTCTTCCTGTGTTTTATTTCCCAGACAATGTTGGTTGTGTTTTGAGCAGCTTTATATCCAAGCTGTGAGATATTTGTTCTTGTTATTTTAGTTTCTGTTTGTTTTTTTTGTTTGTTTGTTTTTTTTTTTCATACCAGGGACTAAATTCAGGGACACTCAACCACTAAGCCACATCCCCGGCCTTATTTTGTATTTTATTGAGAGACATAGTCTTACTGAGTTGCTTAAGACCTCACTTTTGCTGAAACTGTCTTTGAATTCTCAATCCTTCTGCCTTAGCTTCCTGAGCCACTGGGACTAAAGGCATGTGCCACCCTGCCCAGCCAAGTTCACAGCACATCACATTATGGCCACTGCTTCAGCTTTCTAACAGGTGTTTGGATCGAGGTGTGCAAGTTCATTTTTTGTCCTTCTGCAGTCTGTGCCATCTATTCTAAGTTCAGGAAGAGTACGCTGGATATTTGAGTGTGATTGTACCTATCCTTAAATCAAATTTGAGTAAATATCATCCTATGTAGAGACCTGAACAAGGAATATATCTGCAATTATTTATACTTTTCTTTGTTTCTTTCAATTGTGTTTCTTAGTTTTCTGAAAATATAATTGTAATTTAGAAGTTATATAAAATTTTATATTTTTGGGGTGTGATTATAAATGTTACTGTTAACAATTTTTTCTTAGTCTAGTTTCAGATTCCAATTTTTCCCACAAACTATTGGTGATATATAAGAAACCAATGAACTTCAGTCTGTCAACCATATATTTTGCTTTTTGCTATCACCATACGTTCTCATCAAACATGGGATGGTGGGCTTTATTGCTGTTTTCTTTAAATTTTTAAAATTTGTTCTAATTATTTTCACATGACAGTAGAATGCATTTTTGCATTTGTATAAATTATATATAAATGGAATATAATTTCTCATTTTTGTGATTGTACATATTGTGTGATCATATTGGTCATGCAGTCATAAATGTACATAGGTAATAATGTCTGTTTAACTGTACTGCTCTTCCTATCCCCAAGTTACCAAAGTTATTGCCTAGAAAAATCAAAACCATGAATTTCAGAGCTTTGTCAGAACTGTCAGAAGGGATGCAGGGGCACCAACCAGTGAACAGTAAGCATTAAGTGTCCTGTTTTGCCTACAGTGACCAGCAGGTGGTTCTCAGGGGCTCTTTTCCTGATCCCCTAGAATCATCTGCCTGCCAGAAATGGGTGTCCTATACCCACACAGGAAAGAAACTAAGAATGAGGGCACCTTGGGGCCATGACTCTGGTGACAAGAGCCTCCTTCTCTTTGAGGCCCATACAGGGACATAGATGACTGTACTGGGAACACTGGAGACCATGTCTCCTTGGCATCTTCATGTGAGATGTCACTGTGGCTTCAGAATAACCAAAGTGCATTTGAGGAAAAGGTGAGGAAGAATGACAGAAAGCCTGTCATCCACTATTCTATGTGCTGAGAAGGAAACTCTGCCATATTCTTTACTTTCATAGGAAATGTTTTAGCTGAGTTTACTTTTTCAAAAGCATCCTTTGTTGAGGCTTTGGCTGCTCAACCTCATAATGTGATGTCATAGTGTAATATTTTTATAAATGGGGTGTGTATGTGGGGAGGAATCCAAGGACACTGAAAAGAGAAACACTGAAACACAACCTCAGAATGTTGCAGAAATTGCATGGGAGTGGCCTGGAGATTCATGGGGGATTAAGTGCCACCTCACTGCTTAATTTAATTCCTGTTTTTATGGTTCCCTTTTTTCAGAGTTAAAGTACTTGAAACAATGAGAATTTGATGTATCAATGCAATAATATTGTGCAAAGAGTTCTTTAACTATGTGACCTTGATTTTTACAAAAGATACTGAGGCTTTCTTGGTGAGTTTCTTCATAGATGGATGGGCTATTTGACATTTCTCAGAAGCCACTGTGGTGACAGCTGTGGCAATAGATG
Source organism: Sciurus carolinensis (assembly GCF_902686445.1). NCBI lineage: Eukaryota > Metazoa > Chordata > Mammalia > Rodentia > Sciuridae > Sciurus > Sciurus carolinensis. The sequence goes on along the minus strand of NW_025920777.1, from coordinate 9,776 downwards.
CCAGATTACATGGCTCAGAACCCCTGGGGGTACCTGGCCATACATACTGCTACAGTTCCCACAGTACTTTATGGAAAGATTCTGAGCTACACTGATCAGAATTGTTGGGATTCCAGGGCAAGCACATGGTTCAAAGCTTTTGGGGCCATATGGGTCATTGATGGGCAGCAGAATGCTGGACCAAATTGCCCAGAATTCTCAGGGGTGACTGGTTGGGAAAGTAGCAAGCAGCTCCTAGGAGGCTCTTGGGTCAGGGCTGCATAATTTACAGTGGACTGCACTGCCCAGAGTCCTTCAGGGTCTACAGTTTCCAGGATACAATGCATTGAGGGTACCATGGGCCAAATGGCAGTGTGCACTACCAATAGCCCTTGGGAACCTGCATCTTACAGGGAGTTCTGCAGTGAGGGTTGGGCAACAGAATGACAAACTGTTCTACATGTTATCCTTGCTTACCTGCTCTTCCCAGGAGTTTTGGAGTGAAAGCTGAAAGAATGGAATACCAAACTTTGGTGCACAAATTACCTGGGAATGCCTATACTCTGCAACTTCTAGAGGCTTCTGTGATGAGTGCTGTGATAATAGAGCACAGTACCTGGAATCTTCAGGGTACCAGGAAAATCAGAGTTTTCAGTTACTTTGGCCCTTCTCCAAGCAGGTCTGTGCACATAAAACACTAGATTAAATTATCTAGAACTCTCAGAACCTGCACCTCCCAGTATTTTCTGTGGTGATCAGATAAACCATTAGCCTTGTGTACCCACAATCCTCAGGTGCTCTAGCTTCCAAGATTATCTGTAGTAATTGAGCAAGAACACTGCCCTTTATTACCCATAGTCCTCTGGGACTCCCAGAACCCTCTATGTTGAATGAGCAAACCACTTGACTGCATTACCCACAATTCTAATAGGACCTAAACTACCAGTTTCTTCTGTGTGGAATGGGCAAAACACAAGTCTACATTACCCACAATATGTAGTGCCAGCAGCTCCCAAGCTCCTCGGCATTGAGAACTCTAGGGTTATACTATTTAAAATCCTTGAGTGTGTTGCTGAGGTGAGTTTCAGCCTGCAAGTTCAAGAGGACTCCACAATGAGGGCTGGACATACTTAAGTACACTACACATAAGTCCTGAGACTAACCTAGATGTGAAGCCTAGAGTTTCCAGAGGCCTCCACAGTGGAGACTGCTTTGGTACAGGACTGTATTCTATTAGAATTCTCAGTGTACCAAGACAAACATGTGGTCTGCTGTTCTCCTGTTTCTCCTAGCAGGGTCAAACAATGCAGCAGGACTACATTGCCCAGAATTCTCAGGGACCAGAATCTCACAGGATCCTCATTGGTGAGGACTGTGTGGTAGAGAAGTAAACTACACTTGGAGTGGCCCAGTTGCCTGTGTGTCTTACCACTTCCAGAGGTCTCCAAGTGAGGACTCTGAAGGCAGAAGGCCAGAGTACAATATTTAGAATACCTCAGGGAATCTAGCTCCTAGACAATTTCATATTGGGTACTACATGTATAAGGTTTGCATTGCACTATCCAGACACCTCAGGGGTATAGAGGCAGACTTGAAGTATTCAAATATTGTGAGTCTTCTTTTTTAATTTATTTTTATTTTATACAAATGGGATACATACTATTTCTCTGTTTGTACAGGAAGTAAAGACATAGCACTTGTGTAGTCATACATTTACATAGGGTAATCACTTTTGATCATTATGTTATTTTTTCTTCCCCCCACCTGCTCCCACCCCTCTTTTCCTCTATACAGTCCCTCCTTCTTTCATTCTTGCCTCCCTCCCACCCTCCATTATGTGTCATCACCCGCATATCTGTGAGATCATTCGTCCTTTGGTTTTATGAGATTGGCTTATCTCTCTTAGCATGCTATTCTCCAGTATCATCCATTTGCCTGCAAATGACATAATTTTATTATCTTTATGACTGAGAAATATTCAATTGTATATATATACCAGAGTTTCATTATCCATTTATCAATTGAAGGGCATCTACGTTGGTTCTACAATCTGGCTATTGTGAATTGAGCAGCTATGAACATTGATGTGGCTGCATTTCTGTAGTATGCTGATTTTAAGTCCTTTGGGTGTAGACCAAGGAGTGGGATAGATGGGTCAAATGGTGGTTCCATTCCAAGTCTTCTAAGGAATCTCCACACTTTTCCAGAGTGGCTTCACTAATTTGCAACCCCACCAGCAATGTATGAGTATACCTTTATCCCCCACATCTTTGCCAACACCTGTTTTTCTTGTGTTCTTCATAATCACCATTCTAATTGGTGTGAGATGGAATCATAGTGCAGTTTTGATTTGCATTTCTCTTATTACTAGAAATGTTAAACTTTTTTTATATATCTGTTGATTGCTTGTCGATTTTCTGTGAAGTGTCTGTTCATTTTCTTAGTACATTTATTGATCGGGTTATTTGTATTCTTGTTGTAGAGATTTTTGTGTTCTATATATATTCTGGAAATTAATGTTCTATCTGCAGTATGAGTGGCAAAGATTTTCTCCTACACTGTATGCTGTCTCTTCACATTGCTGTTAGTTTTCTTTGCTGATAGAAAGTTTTTTAGTTTGAATCTATCCCAATTATTGATTCTTACTTTTAATTCTTGTGCTGTGAGACTCTTGTTAAGGATGTCTGATCCTAAACTGAAATGTTGAAGATTCGGATCTAAAATTTCTTCTATAAGATGAAAGGACTCTGATTACAAGGACTGACTACAAGGTCCTTGATCCATTTTGATTGAGTTTTGTGCAGCATGAGAGATAGGGATTTAGTTTCATTCTGCTGCATATGGATTTCCAGTTTTCCCAGCACCATTTGTTGAAGAGGCTATCTTTTCTCCATTGCATATTTTTGGCACCTTTGTCCAGTATGAGAAAATTGTATTTATTTGTGTTTGTGTCTGTGTCCTCCATTCTGTACCATGGATCTACCTGTCTATTTTGGTACCGATACCATATTGTTTTTGTTAGTATTGCTTTGTAGTATAGTTGAAGTTCTGCGATTGCGATACCCCCTGCTTCACTCTTCCTGCTAAGGACTTCTTTAACTATCCTGGTTTTCTTATTCTTCCAGATGAATTTCATGATTGCTTGCTCTATTTCTGTCAGGTACATCATTGGGATTTTAATTGAAATTGCATTGAATCTGTATAGTACTTTTTGTAGTATGGCCATTTTGACAATATTATTTCTGCCTATCCAAGAACATGGGAGATCTTTCCATCTTCTAAAGTTTTCTTTAATTTCTTTCTTTAGTGTTCTGTAGTTCTCTTTGTAGAGGACTTTCACCTCTTAGATAGATTCCCAAGTATTTTATTTTTTTCGATGCTATTCTGAATGGGGTAATTTTCCTAACTTCTCTTTCTTAGGATTCATCACTTATGTATAAACCTGCATTAGATTAATGGCATTGATCTTATATCCTGCTACTTTACTGAATTCACTTATGAGTTCTAAATGTTTTCTGGTGGAATTTCCAGGTTCCTCTAAATATATAATGATGTCATCAGCAAATAGGGATAGTTTGATTTCTTCTTTCACTATTCATATCCCTTTAATTTCTCTGGTCTGTCTAATTGCTCTGGCTAGAGTTTCAAGGACAATGTTGATTAGAAGTGGTGAAAGAGGACATCCCTGCCTTATTCCAGTTTTTAGGGTAAATTCTTTCAGCTTTTCACCATTTAGAATAATATTCCTTGGGCTTAGCATAGATGGCCTTTACAATGTTAAGGAACATTCCCACTATCTCTAAATTTTCAAGTATTTTGAGCATGAAGGGATGCTTTATTTTATCATTTGTTTTCTCTGAATCTATTGAAATAATCATATGATTCTTGGCTTTAAATCTGCCGATATGGTGAATTACATTTATTGCTTCCTGGATATTGAACCAACCTTGCATGCCTGGGATAAAACCCACTTGATTGGGGTTCACAATATTTTTAATATATTTTTGTATGCACTTTTCTAAAATTTTGTTGAGAGTTTTTGCTTCAATGTTCATTAAGGATAGTGACCTAAAATTTTCTCTCCTCGATGTGTCTTTATTTTTTGTATCAGGGTGGTATTGGCTTTAGAGATTGAATTTGGGAGTGTTCTCTCCTCTCTATTTTGTGGAATACTTTGAGAAGTATTGGAATAAACTCTTTAAAGATTTTGTAGAACTCAACTGAGAACCCATCTGGTCCTGGACTTTTCTTTCTTGGTAGTCTTTTGATGACTTCTTCTATTTTATTCCTTGAAATTGGTCTATTTAAATTGTGTACGTCATCCTAGTTCAGTTTAGGTAATACATATGTCTCTAGAAATCTATTGATATCCTCTATATTTTCTATTTTATTGGAGTATACATTTTCAAAGTAGCTTCCAATTAGGTTTTGTATTTCAATCATGCTTGTTGTGATATTTTCTTGTTCATTATGAATTTTAGTATTTTGAATTTTCTCTCTCCTCCTTGTTAGTGTTGCTAAGGGTTTACCAATTTTGTTTATTTTTCAAAGAATCAACTATTTTTTGTCAGTTTTTTAAATTTTTTGTTTCAATTTCATTGATTTCAGTCTGATTTTAATTATTTCCTGTTTTCTACTACTTTTGGTGTTGTTCTGTTCTTCTTTTTCTGGTGTTATGAGCTGTAGGGGTAGGTCATTTATTTGTTGATTTTTTTTCTTCTGTTATTGAATGCAATCCATGAAATAAATTTTCCTCTGAATACTGCTTTCATATTGTCCCAGAGATTTTGATTTGATGTTTCTTTGTCCTCATTTGCCTCTAAGAATTTTTTAATTTCCTTTCTGATGTCTTCTGTTATCCATTCATCATACAATAGTGTATTCTTTAATCTCCAGGTGTTGGAGTAGTTTTTTACTCTGTCATTTATTTCTAATTTCAATTTTTTATGATCTCATAGAATACAAGGTAGTATCTTTATCTTCTTGTGCTTGCTAACATTAGCTTTGTGGCATAAAATATGGTCAATTTTAGAGAAGGATCCATGTGCTGCTGAGAAGAAAATGTATTCATTTTTTGTTGGATGGTATATTCTATAAATGTCCATTAAGTCTAAAATATTGATTGTGTTATTGAGATCTATAGTTCCTTTTTTCGATTTTTGTTTGGAGAATCTGTTCAGTGGTGAGGGAGGTGTGTTAAAATCACCTAGTATTATTGTGTTGTGGTCTATTTGACTTCTGGAATTCAGAAGGGTTTGCTTAACATATATGAATGATCCACTGTTTGAGCCACAGGTATTTATGATTGTTATGCTGATTTATGCCTCCCTTAAGCAGTGTGAAATGTCCTTCTTTATCCCTTCAGACAAACTTTGGCTTGAAGTTCACATTAATTGATATGAGGATGGATACTCCGGTTTTCTTTCTTTGTCCATGTGCATGGTATGTTTTTTCCCATCCTTTTACCTTTTGTCTGTGGGTAACTCTTTGTATGAGGTGAGTCTCTTGCAGGCAGCAAATTGTTGGATCTTCCTTTTTAATTCAATCTGCCAGTCTATGTCTTTTGATTGATGTGTTCAGGCCATTAACATTCAGGGTTATTATTGAGATATGATTTGTCATCTGGCTCATTTTTGTTTTTTGACATGACTTGGTTTATCCTTTATTTGACAATTCCTTTAAGATAGTTCCTCCATTTTCTGATTTGCATCTTTTTTTTATCTCTTCCTCAAGGTATATTTTGCTGAGAATGTTCTGTAATGCTGGCTTTCTTTTGTAAATTCTTTTAGCTTTTGTTTATCATGGAGGATTTTATTTCATCGTCAAATCTGAAAGTAAGTTTTGCCGGGTATAAGATTCTTGGTTGGCATCTGTTTTCTTTCAGGGATTGATATATGTTGTTCCAGGCCCTTCTAGATTTTAGGGTCTGGATTGAAAAATCTGGTGATATCTGTATTGGTTTTCCCCTGAATGCAATTTGATTGTTTTCTCTCGCAGCCTTTAAAATTCTGTCTTTATTTTGTATGTTAGGTATTTTCATTATAATATGTCTTTCTGTGGGTCTGTTGTAATGTTGGGTATTTGGAGTTGTATAAGCCTCTTGTACTTGATTTTCCATTTCATTCTTCAGATTTGGGAAATTTTCTGATATTATTTCATTGATTAGATTGTTCATTCCTTTGGTTTATTTCTCTGTGCCTTTCTCAATCCCAATAATTCTTAAATTTGGTCTTTTTATGATATCCCATATTTCTTGGAGATTCTGTTCATGATTTCTTACCATCTTCTCTGTTTGTTCAACTGTTTTCAAGATTAAATATTTTGTCTTCTATGTCTGATCTTCTGTTCCAGGTGTTCTATCCTATTGTTTATGCTTTCTATGGAGTTTTTAATTTGGTTTATTGTTTTCTTCATTTCAAGTATTTCTGCTTTGTTAATTTTCAATATCTCTAACTCTAGTAAAATAATCTTTTGCTTCCTATATTTGCTCTTTTAGCTGTCAATTTTTGTGATCATTCAATGCCTCCCTTTGCTCTTTCATCTCATTTTTTGCTTCCCTGATCATTTTAATTATGCACATTCTGAACTCCCTTTCTGACATTTCTTCTGCCATGCTGTCATTGGATTTTATTGGTGTAACATCTAGGTTTGTTTGGGACATTTTCTTCCCTTGTTTTCTCATATTGGTCAGGTATCAGTGGAATGCTGAGATATTGACAATTTTCAATAATGACTTATATTGTCCCTGTAGATTTCCAATGTATTATCTACTAACCTTCAGTGGCCTGAAGTCTTGGAGGAACTTTATAATGCAGTGCTCCACAAGAAACCTGCCCCTCTAGGGGTGGTGGCCTTCAGGTGGGGTATATTCCCTGCTGGTGGGCAGAGGCACCTCCAATTGTTGACCCTGGTAAACCAAAGGGAAACTAGACTGTGGGCTAAGGCAAGGCTTGTTTGGGCCTGTGTCTCTGGTTCTACAACCCTTGTGGGAAAGCCTCACCCAGCAGGGAACACTCACCTGATGGGAACGTGTCACTGGTCAGGTACCTTCCTAAAAGTTTCCCTTGATCCAGAACTACCACCTGGGGAGGGCAGCTGTCCTCTGCAACATTCCCAGTATTTCAAGTATTTCAAGTATTTCTGTTCGGACCTACCTCCTGGACCTGGGAACCTCCCCTTGCACCAAAGCATCTCTCTGTGCAACTTCTCCTCCGAGAAGCTGCCTAGGGTCTTGGGACCATCACTCCATGTCTAATCATCTGGCTGTGCAGCTCCTCCTCTGAGCAGCTGCCTATGGTCCTGGGGCAGTCTCTCCTAGTCCAAGAGTCTCACTGGATGCCTCCTCCTCTACATTGCTCCCAGTTGTCCAAATTTACTGCTCCAGCTGGTGGTGGAGGGGGTCTCTTTGGGTAACTCTACTTTACAAAGTTTCCTGAATTCTGGGACTACTGCCCCATCTGGGGAACCTCCCCAATGGGAAAGACTCACCCCGTGACCCTGAGTTTGTTCTGAGTGTTTCAAAACCTCATCTTGTATCCTAAGTCCTGGAGTGACATGAAATGCAGTCACCCTCTAGTCTGCCAGTTTGAAAAGTCTCCTCAGAGTCTTGATGATGAGTTTCACTTAGGATGGACTGTATTACTCTAAATAAACAATTACCTGCTGTTCTCAAGGCCTCTGATGTCAGTGATACCTTAGAGTGAACTACAATACTGGGAAATCCTGGGATCTCAGAACTCCAAGGAGTCAATATTGTTTGGGCTGCACCAACATAGCACTATGGTAGAACGTTCATTCTCTTTGGGGTCCTACATCTTCCACATGCCTCTTATGAGGGATGCATGGGCAGAACACCACACACTACTGCCCAGAATCCTTAGAGGTGCCTGGGCAACTATGAATTCTGTAACTCCAAGAAACCTCTGTAGGGAGGATGGCATTCAGGTTGCATAATTCTAATAAATTTCAATCATAGCACTTTAGCACTGATCAAGCAAACATTAAAAGAAGGTGGCATTTTTGCTGCTCTTTGGAAACATTTTCTGACTAAACTACTTATTTTAAGAACACACACATAGAATGAGAGAGTGTTCTGAGAATTCTTCCATTTCTACAGTTGTCCCTGAACAAAGCATTTTGATCTATCAAAAAATTAATTTTTCCATTTTTAGTATTTGACTCTAGAGGGTAGTTAAAATATTTTGAGAAGAAAAAATACCAAGAATCAGATTTCTGGTCACTTGAATATTTCCAATCTGCATTTAATTTTAAAAGTATATTAAACTTTTTGACCTCTGGAATCTATAACACCAAGGTCAGGCCCATGCCATCTGATTCACTATCTTCAGTGCCCACACTTTGGCTGATCATCTATCAACATGAAGGTCACCTTTTCCCACAAGCAATGATTATTTATGACCTGGAGGTAGTGGGACAGCATCCTTCTTGGGACACTGAATTATCAAGATCCTGTCAAGCATCAGGCTACTGAGAATAGAAGGTTTGAACAGTACAGTATAATTTTATTGCTGAATTCTTTTTAAATTAGTAGTATTATTAAGATCATTCCTATTATACCTATTATATTTCTACTTTTTTCTTTTATTAATATTTTTCTCACGGCATTTTCCTCTTGCATATCTGTTTCCTTGAAGACTCTTCCTCATTTTCTCATGCTAATAACCTATTTTTCTTAATTCTGCTTTCAATATTCCTACAACACAGTATCTCTATAGTCTCTTTTCTTATCTCATTAGCATTATATTGTACACCCCTCCTCATCCCCTTTGTCCACCATTAGAAATTGTGGTCCTTATTGCAAACCTATTGGTTTTGCTATAATTAGTAATTTGAACTCATCATCTCTGTTTTTTAAGATCACATGGTTAATATCTTAATAGGGACTATTTGGGATAAGGAGGCATATTGATTGTTGCACTTCTAATATTGATCTCTCACTTCAAGGTGAGGTATTAGAAATCTGCAGGGACACTAAGGCTGTAGGGGTGAAACTGCAATACCTCAAATTTGCACTGCTAGAGGGAAAGATACATAAACAACATGAGAAAACAAGGGAAGAAAGTGTCCCAAACAAACACACATGATATATCAATAGAACCCAGTTACAACATGAAAGAAGAAATGTCAGAAAGGGAGTTCAAAATGTACATAATTAAAATGATCCCAGAATCAAACAGTAAGATAAGTGAGCAAATGTAGGCAATGAATGATTGCACCAAAAAAAAAGTTAAAAAAGCAATTGCAGGAAGCAAAAGATCATTTCAATAAAAAAACAGATTCTGAAAATAAGCCAAACAGAAATCTTTGAAATGAAAGAAAAAATAAACCAAATCAAAAACTCAATAGAATGCATAACCAACAGGCAATTTCACTTGGAAGACAGAACCTCAGACAAAGAAGACAAAATATTTAATCTTGAAAACAAAGTTGTTGAAACAGAGAAGATGGTAAGGAAATTATGATTGGAACCTCAAAAAATTATGGGATATCATGAAAAGACCAAATTTAAAAATCATTGGGATTGAGGAAGGCACAGAGACATAAACCAAGGGAATGAACAACCTATTCAATAAAATAATATCAGAAAATTTTCCAAATCTGATGAAGGAAAATAGAAAATGAAATACAAGAGGCTTAAAGGACACCAAGTGTACAAAATTACAACAGATCCACACCAAGGCTCATTATAATGAAAATACCTAGCATACAAAATAAAGAGAATTTTAAAGTCTGTGAGAGAAAAGCATAAGATTACATACAGGGGGGAAACCAATATG
>NW_025920776.1:0-24003 GCF_902686445.1 Sciurus carolinensis | reverse complement strand
ATGGTCTTGAACAGGCCGTGATTGATAGGAGAGTTTAGTCAAGCCTTGACTATGTGCCCGGTGACGAACCCGCCATCACAGAATGTCCTCACAGTCTCTGGGGCCATTCTTCTTCCATTTCATAGGTGAGGAAACTGAGGCCCGGAGAAGGGAAGTGACAGGCTCCCATGATGGGGTCAGGCCCCAGCCCAGGTCTTCCAGGCTTTGAAGTTGAGAGTATACAGGTGGACACGACCCTTGAGGATGGCCACCTTGTCCCCCAATGGGGAGTCCTCTGCTCCAGACACAGGGCACTTGGACATGTGTGTGTTCCCATTCTTGAGTTGGAAGCAACCAGTCTTTTGCTTCCCAATGAGAGGAAGGGACTCCCTCTGTCTCCTCTTCTCTTTCCTCTTCCTCCTCCCTCTTTCCTAGTTACCGTGCCCTGCAGGGAGTCTGGGAGTTTGAGGCTCAGTCTCATCTCTGACCCTTGGGGGCTGCTGAGCCTGGGGGGGATGCTTCAGCCCACAGGCCTCTCTGATCCTCATCTTCAGAGGACATCCTGGCAGTGCCCGGCCTTCCAGCCATCTCCTGAACCCCTGTACTCAGGGTGGCCCTGGGGGTCACCATGTCCAGCAGGGTTGGGGCAGCAACCTTCCCAGCACATCGATGTTTCTCTGGTGGGACTAGAAATGACCTTGTTCTGCACCTGGTGGCTCATGGCAGGCTCTGCTGGGGAGTGAGTGCTAGCTGGGCAGGTTTTAGCACCAAAGGATCTACCAAAAACTTAGGTTGTGCAGAGCTATCTGGAGTCCAGAATTATAGGAAAAGGTGCCGAATTCAGAATCCGTGTGGAATTAGAGGCTCAGTAGGAGGCTGGCCTCTGCATGTAGCATGGAGCCAGCTGAAATCAGCGGCTGCAGGATGCGTGCCTTGGCTCCTCCCTCAGCCCTGGCCCTCTGCTGGCCAGGGGCCTGCTTGCCTGTCCATGGTGTGCTGACCTGGCTGCAGCTCTCACTTCAGAGGCAAACGGGGACCCTGCATCCACTGCCTCCACACCGACCAGACCCTGACTCTGTGGCAGGCACAGGCGCCAGTCCTTCCTGCCACCCTGGCTGCAGCTGCTCCTGGAGCTGCGATGTCCCGGTCTGTCTCCTGCTCCCACCACCTCAGGGAACCACTGTGGCCTTTTCTCTTTGTTCTCAGACAGAGAAACCAGCAAACAAGAAGGAGCCCACCACCTCCCACACCGTGAAGCTGTGGAGAGCCCTGTTCAGTGTCACAGAGGTATGTGCTCTGAGGACAGGGCAAGGAGGAGGCCACTCAGATTGAGAGCTGAAGGAATCACAGACCAAAAGCTGACCAATGGCATCTTGAGTGTCACCAAGGAGGGACTGCAATGGCTGCCTCGAGCAGGAGAAGGCCTATTCTGCTCCCTCACCTACAGCAGAGCAGGTGGGCAGCTGGGGCAGAGGGCTGGCCTGTGGTCAGATGGTCCCTGGGGAGAGTCCTTCCCCATTTCGCAGCCGGCGGCTGCTGTAGGTGCTTGTGAGTGTGGAGGTGTTGCTGTCTTCAGAAACAGGCCACAGGCCAGCTGGCACCATGAAGCTGGCTGGCCCTAGAGCTGCCATAGCAGAGGACACTGTTCTCGTGCCCACCTTGTGACAGCCGTAGAGGTTCCCCATATGAGATCCTAGAAAACACAGCTCAATAAAAAGAATGAAAGTCACCTATAACCAGGATGGCCGTGTGAGTGACCGTGAGAAGTTGTAGCCAGAGGGGGTGCCAGGATGCAGGTGTGATCGCTGCAGGTCTGGCGACTGGAGGTGATCCGCAGGTGCCCACTGTCCTCGGCACACTGGGCTGCCCCGCCCCAATTCCCGGGTCCCACCCAGTGACAATCCCTGACATTCGGGACTAACCTTAAGTGTCCTTTTCTTTGTGCACTGACACTGACCTCTGTTGTTGGTTTGCTTTTTCCACATCCCTCTGTGAGGACTGACTTGCGACACCGCCATTTTCCTTCTTGCATGTTCTTCCATGCTCAGGGACACTTTGATACACTCCTGGTCTCCTAAATGGGGATATGGGAGTTAAAATTTTTTGCTATTAGAAATACTGAAGCAGTTCCTTGAGAGCCAGGTCAGTTGGGTTTTGTTTTTTTTTTGTTTGTTTGTTTGTTTGTTTTAAATTTGGTACCCAGGATCGAACCTCAGAGTATGTAACCACTGAGCCACATCCCCAGCCCTTTTTATATTTTATTTTGAGACAGGGTCTCATTCAGTTGCTCAGGATCTCACTAAGTTGCTGAGACTGGCTTTGAACTCATGATCCTCCTGCCTCAGCCTCCCAAGCTGCTGGGAAGAGTGGCGTGCACCATGCCCATCCTAGTTAACATTTTTTTAGGGAAAAAGACTCCTCATAATGAGAAAAGTTTCAGAAACATCAAGGATTTGAGCTGAACAAATTTCTTTCTAAGCAATTTGCAAACTTTGATGGAAAAACAGAAAATGGACATGTTGACTGCCTACCAGCCAGAAACCCTGTAAGGCCACTGCTGCCACGGGTTCAGAAGGTGGACTGCAGAATCCATAGCCTGAACAGCAGACAAGAGGCACCAATTTCTCTAATTTACACAGATTCTTATGAAGGATATATGACCTGCCCAACAGAAAAATGGAGAAAGGACAAGAGGTTTTTGAAGAAAAAGTATTCAGGTGGCCTGTACAGATGCTTGAATTTATTCATAATTATTAAAAACAAAATGGAAACTGCAAGTTCAGGTTTTTCACTTGCCAATGTGGCATACATTTTTCACATTTGGCAATAAACATTTTCATGCCTTTTGAAGGACAACGTAGAAGTGTCAGGCAGAATTAGGAACATCCAGGCCTTTGCCAAGCTGGTGCTGAGCTTCGCCCCACAGGTGGATCCCCCAAGCACACCAGAGTCTGAACTCAAGAAAGTTCTTTGCAACCTTCCTTTTACTATTTAAACTTAATGTGTTGATTTAAAGTCATCAGTAATAACAGAAAAGCAAAGCTCCTGGGGATGCATTGTGTCAGGGTAGACGGGGTCCCCGGGAGTCCTGCTGGCAGGTCGGTGGAAGGTATCCATCAAGCTCTGGCAGTGGGGGTGGAGGCAGGCCATTCCTGTGGTCTTGTTAGGCACATAGGGTGATTTCTGCAACCTGCTCACCAGCAGGTGGTTGTAATCAGGGTCTGGCTGTCACATGAGACCTTTCCCAAGGCAAAGCCGCCAGCAGTGCCAGAGTAGACTCAGAGTTCAGAGGACCTGTCACTTTGCCTGGGACAGTGGGAGCAGACTCTAAGGGACAAGGCCATGCTGGCAGGCTGGGTGAGGTCCCAGGGGCTCAGGCTGCTGCCCTGCTACAGAGCCTGCTGCCAGGCCCATCGCCTTTCCCAGTTGGAGCAACTGGCAGCCTGCAGCCAGGGCCTGGGTCCCTAGCCAGGTTTGTCAAGTCCCAGGCTCCCCAGAGCCCTGACCCTCTCCTCCTGCAGGTGGACGCTACATCAAGGTGTTCAGTGAGAAGCACGTGTTCACAGCCAAGGGCCCCTGAAGAACAGTGTGCAGCCCTGACAAGGCCGGACACTTGGGAAGAACGAGGAGGAGGAGGACCTGGCTGACTCCAGGAGGCTCTTTGTGTGCAACCTGCCCTACGCCAGCACCGAGGAGGACCTAGAGGGGCTCTTCTCCTCCTAAGGTAGGGATCTGCTCCTGGCCATGCACCCCTGCTGTGCCCAGCTCCCACTTGGCTGGATCCGCCCCATCTGCCTCACTCTTGCTCTTGACCTTGGGCAGTGGCTCCAGCTAGTCTCCTCATCTGAAAATAGGACTTGCTGTTCCCACTGCAGATCCAGTGGCATCTTTTGCTTTCTGAACTTGAACTTGGATTCCTTTTTTTTTAATGGTGCTGGGGATTGAACCCAGGGTCGTTCTGCCACCCAGCTATATCCCAAGTTTTTTTTATCTTTTAATTTGAGACTGTCTTGGTAAGTCCATGAGGCTGGCCTTGATCCTTCTGCCTCAGCTTCCTAAGTTGCTGGGATCGCAGGCATAGCCAGCACGCCCCGCAGAACTTGATTCCTTAGCTCTCACTGTCCAAACGCAGAGCAGGAGTGATGGAGGCATTTTCCTGAGATTTCTTGGATTCTGGTGTTGGAATTCATCAGCCGTCCAGCCCTCCCCTCCCACTGTACTCCTGCCTGAGAATGCGTTTCTTTCTCAAGTCTTCCCAAGCAAACCCAGCTTCTGAGAAGAGGCAACAGCCAGGGCTGTCATTGGTTTTGTTGCTGTTTCTTCTTGGGCTGGGAACTTGTAGGCCTGTAGTTGAGCTTGGCCACAGGGGCCATTTGTCGAGGGGAGGAAGGTGGGCTCACAGTGCAGGTGAATCTGTGCTCTGGAGATGCTGCCAGCGCCCTTGTCTCCAAGGAGACTGGCCTGGGTGTGGAGGATCAGCAAGGCTGTGTGAGTGTGGCTTGGGCCAAGGACAGCTCAGAGGTCCCAAGTGGAACCTGCTTTCAGGCCAGGTGATGGGACCTGAAGGTCTATCCATGCTGTCCTGCTCCCCAGGTCCTCCCACAGGCTGGTGCCCTGGCCATATGGCAGCACTGATTGGATGGGACCATAGACTGCAGGTATCCATTTGGGATGTGGTATTCACTCTGGTGTTCAGAGTGGAACCACTGCAGACAGTATCCTCTGAAAGGGACAGCGTCACGAACACTTACGTGGCACTAACTGCAGCAGGCCTTGGGTAGTGGCTGCACACTAACTTTTGGACCCTTGAGGCCACTGTGTGTGTGGCAACTGTTGTGCCATGCACAGGTGAGAGGAGGAGGCCTGTGTGGGTGAGGCCAATGCGCAGGACAGGCTGTGCACAGCAGGCCTTGGAGCCGGGTACAGCCCAGCACCTTCCTCCTTGCTTCTTAGGGTGGGTATGAGGGGACTGGGAAATGACATCCTTTACCTGGAGGTGGACCTTGTGGCTGGCAGTCGCCGTCCTTCCCTCGGACTGAGTGGGCATGGCCAGTGCACAGCAGCTGTTCCGTGTTCATGTGGCCGACCCTTAGTGCCTGGCACTTTCCCCCGAGCTTGGGCCCAGCTCCAACCCAGGCGACTGACACTCTCCTGTTCTCAGGTCCCCTGTCAGAGCTCCACTACCCCATCAAGAGCATGACCAAGGAACCCAAGGACTTTACCTTTGTCACCTTCATGTTTCCTGAGCATGCATTGTAGGTCTACATGGCAGTGGATGGGCAGGTGTTCCAATTGAGGTTGCTCACAGGCCCACTGGGGTCGACAAACCTGGTGACAGAGGAGGGATGACCCTGTGGAATACAGGGAGCTCTGCTCTTCAGGGTCACCTTGCGATGTGCCCAGGCCACCTCCCCTCCAGTGCACCTTCATTCACAGAGTATGGACCTTGTTTGCTCCAGGTCAGACCTGGTCCATCCACAGCCACTAACGTTCTCCCTGTGCAGGGCCTGGGGGTGCAGTGTGAGGGGCTGTGGGGTGTCACAGAGGATCACCTTTCCATTGGCATGGCCATGTCGGGGACCCCAGTGCCACCTGGACTGAGAGTAACCATGTGTCTGCTCCGGCTGCTGTCCCTGTCCTCCTGCAGGTCTGGCCCTGGGTCCAACTTGTTTAGGACAGGAGGCACCACTAGACAGGAGGCCCCACTGGAGGGCGGGGCTGGAGGGTGGGAGGGCAGCTTGCCTACTTCCTCCCCTGTCCCCACAGGGCAGGATGCTGCACATGCTGCCATCCACCATCAGGAAGGAAGCCAGTGAGGATGCTGACAGCCCCGGCTCATCCTATAAGAAGAAGGCGGCATCCAAGGACAAAGCCAGCAGCTCCAGGTCCTTGCCAGCCCCGCCCAGGCTCTGCTGCCCTCTCCGCCTTTCCTGACCACCTGGTCTCTTTTGCTCTATAGCTTGAGGTTCATCCTCACCTCTGAGCTGCCTTCCCCACTGTGGATGGGGAGAGCGGTGCAGAGCTCACTTATGCTCTGAGGTATCTCGTCCTCTACGAGTGGATGGTTGCCACCTGCTGGGCCCTGGCACAGGTCAGCTGTTGGCAATGCCAGAGGTTGAATCTCTCAGCCCCACTGCCTGCGGGTGGGAGGTGAGGTGGCGGGAGGGATAGGAAGGCAGGGAGGTTTATGATAGGCTGTGTGTCTTCGAGAGAGTGCCCTTGGGTCCCAGTGTGGCCTGTCCTGCTCTGCCCCTGCCTGCAGCTCCCACAACTGGAATATGCTGTTCATGGGGCCCAATGCTGTGGCCAAAGCCATCACACAGAAGTACATTGCCACCAAGAGCCAAGTGTGGGGCCATATGAGTTCCCCGTGACTTGCGAACTTCGTGTCTGCAGATCCTCTTGGCAAATCTGTCCAGGGCTGGACCCCTGCGGAGTTCTTTCTGGGCAAAACCAGGAGCCCATTTCAGCCATGTGGCGAGGGTCATCCCTTGATTCTGCCCATTGGCTGCTTTCTCCATGGTCCTCTGCCCTTCAAGACACTTGAGGCCAGCCTGTCTGTGGAGGTGGACGGCAAGCCCATGTGTAACTGAACGGCCTGGTAGCCACGTTTTTAAAAAGAAGCAGAAAAATTAATTCTAACAGATGCCCTCTTTAGCTAATGTGTCTGAGGGATCATCGCTTTGCTGCACCCAGTGTAGTCACAGGGTGTTTCTCCTCCCTCGTTCCCACCCAGGCCACTGAATTCCACATGTAGCAGACATGGGTTTGAACAAGCCACACCTCAGGTGCCCAGGGGTTCATGGATGCCATGCTGGGCAGTGCAGCTTGGCCTGAGTTGGAAGGAGGGACAAGGGACAGTCGCAGTGGCTCTGGTGCCACGAGTGCCCTGAGCACCAGGTCTTCGTAGTGCTGGGACAGGGTCCTGCCTTCTAGAGCCTTCTGGTGACTTCTGGAGCCTCCTAGTGGAGACAGGTGGAGAGAGGAGAGCCTGAGCTGGTCGGGGAGGTGACAGAGCAAGGACTGCTTGGTGTGAGGGGTCGGGGTCAGAGTCAGCCCTGTAGAAGCCCCCAGGGGCTGCAGGAGGAGCCACAGACCTGCCCACTGTGGAAAAGGGAAGAGCCCAAGTGGGTGTGGGGACTCGTTGCTGGAGAGGGCGCCCGAGGGGGTCAGGTGGATGTGGTTGGGTGAGGAGCACTGCTGAACCCACTTCCACTGGGTCTGCTCAGCTGCTGGCTGGAGAGAGCAGATCGGGTCCACCTGATGGCCGCAGGCCTCCTTTCCTCCCTCCCTTAGGAGACCAAGGGCAGCATGGCTGTTTGTGTGGCCCCTGGGGAGACCCAGCTGGTCCAAGAGGTGCAGTGCTTCCTCCTCCACAATGGGGTCAGCCTGGACTCCTTCAGCCAGGTGGGTCCCCACTGCCCTCCCCGCAGACTCTGATGGCCCAACTGGTGGCTGCTGCAGAGCTGGGGACGGGACTCCAGGGAGACTGGGGTTGTGTTGACAGGCCCTGTGGTGATTGGAACCAGAATCTGAGGGCTCACTGCTCTGCTGCCCCTTGCAGGGACAGACTGCTCCTGGGGCTTCTCCACGCCTGTGGCAGCAGGTGGCCTGCAGTTCCACACTGAGATACCAGTCTGATCAGTGGAACAGCGGCTGGGGCACCTGGGAGGTCCAGCAGGCTGGTCATTCACTGTCAGGGTCTGCACGACTCAGTGGGGGGCTGGAGGCTGACCCCTCAGCAGAGCTGGCCTGCTGGAGAGGGTGGCGCCTCCTGGGTCTGCTTCCCAGGCGCCTGGCCCCTGGGGCCCCAGACAGTGCTGGTGTCAGACTGGACCCCTGCTGTCATCCCTCACGAGTCCTGTCCACTCCATAGGCCACAGCAGAGCGAAGCAAGACTGTGATTATGGCCAAGAACCTCCTCTCAGGCATCCTAGAAGCTGAGTTGTGGGAGACCTTCGGCTGCTTTGGGCGCCTGGGCCGAGTGCTGCTGCCCAAGGGCAGCGTCACTGCCATCATCATGGAGTTCCTGGAGCCCCTGGAGGCGTGCAGGGCCTTCTGACACCTGGCCTACTCCAAGGTAGGGCTGCCCAGCGCAGTTAGGGGAGAGGGACCCGGTGTGTGGGAGGGCCCTCAGTCTGAGCTTCACCCTCCCGCAGTGCACCTGCAGAAAGCACCCCGCCCCCGCTTTCCCTGGCTTCCTTTCCTGCCTCAACTTGAGCCTTCACTGTCTGCTTCTTTGCTGTCATGTACCCGTGATAAGCTGAGTTCCCTACACAGGGCTGTTTAAGAATAACTATATCCACAGCACGTTGGCTTAGACCAACAGAAAGTTACCTGTGGCAGAGCTGGCAGGAAGGTTTCCAAGTCCAGGGTGTGGCCAGCACCTCCAAGGGCTCTGGGGAGGACCTGACCTTGTCTCTGCCACCATTGGGCTCCTGGTGTCCCTTGGTTCCCTGAACCAGTACCATCCCACTCCCCTCTGTGCCCCATCTTTGGGCCTTCTTCATCCAAAATCTTCTCTTGGGTTTACAGCCCACCCAAATAACACAGGACATTCTACCTCGGGATCTTGGTGACAGTTGTGTGGGACATCTCCTTAGATTCTTGGGTGGAGGCATAGCCGTCTCTTGGGGAGCCACCATTTAACCCACCATGAGTACTTTGTCGGGCGCCTTCATGCTTTGCAGACCACTGTCCCCCAGTGATCCTCAGGGCAGGCATTGCAGGTGTGGAGGTCATTTCTCCACAGCTGCTGTCCCCCTGTGGTCATCCCCAGCTAGGGCCCTGCCCACTGTACTGCCAGGCAGTCAGTGAGCTCCTGATCCACAAGACAGGTGCCGGTGCCAGCACCACAGACGCCCTTCTTCCTTCCTCCCGCTGCTGTGGGAAGGAATCATCCCAGGGCCCGCCCAGGCAATGCCACGTTTCTCTTCTGCACAAGGGAAACTGAGGTCCAGTGACCCAGAGTCACCCAGCTCAGAAGTAGCATAGCTAACTCTCTGCTACCCAGTCTGACTCCTGAGCATGAGTTTTCTTTTTTCTTTTTTTTTTTTACTGGTGATTGAACCCAGGGACATTTAGTCACTCACTGAGCCACATCCCCAGCCCTTTTTTATATTTTATCAGTGATAGGGTCTCGTTGAGCTGCTTAGGGCCTCCCTGAGTTGCTGAGGCTGGCTTTCAACTTGTGATCCTCCTGCCTCAGCTTCCAGAGCTGCTGGGATTACACACATGCCCCACAGCACCTGACTGCTTATTTTTTTTTTCTGATTGTTATTAACTTGTGAACCTCGCATTGTGAAATTTGAAACAAGTCCCAGAGGGCCCAAGATGACAAGTATCCTTCCACCCTGCCCTGCAGCTCCCAGCACCTTCTACTGAGGCAGCCATTAGCAATGTCTGTGTCTCCTTAGTTAAGAAATCGCCTCTGAACATGTGTGTGGAACAAGAGCGCTTCTCTTGGTGACCACACTGACTTCCTGCTGGAGCCGCCCCTTGCTAGCAGTTCCTCCCCTTGTCACACTCCCCCTTTTATCCTCTGACTAGAGAAAATGCAGGGGTGCCTTGACTCCACCCTGGACCAAGGCAGCAGAGATGTGGGCTCTCCTTTGCAGCCTGAGGTGCAGCCCAGGGGCCAGAGTGTTTTTCTCTTGGGACTCTGGACCACATTTCTCTTTCTGGCTCCTCTGCCCTGGGGAGCACCCTTCTCCTCTGACCCTTGGGCTCTTCATCTGCACAGGGGACTGAATTCCACTTCAGCTATGTCCCAAGATGGAGCCCCAAAGGTTGGCACCTTTGCCTCTGCAGTCCAACATGTCCTGCTGTATCTTGAGTGGGCTCCAGTTGGCGTGTTCTCCAACACAGCCCCACAGAGGAAAGATCACCAAGAGG
This sequence comes from Sciurus carolinensis, assembly GCF_902686445.1. NCBI lineage: Eukaryota > Metazoa > Chordata > Mammalia > Rodentia > Sciuridae > Sciurus > Sciurus carolinensis. The sequence continues at coordinate 14,130 of NW_025920776.1, read as the reverse complement.
CACCAGCGAAATCTGCAGAAAAGAATGTGGTGGAGCCAGAAATGGGTAAGAACAGATCTATGTGGGAGGAGAGCAGGGCAGCACAGAAGTGTTCATCAGGCCACTGGTTTAACACTTTGTTCACCTTGCACACCAATGGACTTCAGTCTCTAATTGTATAGGTGTGTAAAACATCCCTGAAAAATCGAGCATCAGATTTGGGCACAGTGGCGCACACCGCTCATCCCAGCAGCTTGGGAGGCTGAGGCGGAGGATTGTGAGTTCAAAGCCAGTCTCAGCAACTTAGTGAGGCACTAAGCAACTCAGTGAGACCCTGTTTCTAAAATATAAAATAGGGCTGGGGGTGTGACTCCATGGTTAGGCTCCCCTGGTTCAATCCCTGGTACCAAATAGAGCATTCTGAGCACAGTGTAAGGTAGCAGCTGAGGGTGAGGGAAGAAAACCTAGACCTCTTCATACTCAGAACAGTCAGTAAAGCGCCCCTGCTCCATAGGTGGGGTGAGCTGGAGTCAGGGAGGAGAGCCCTCTTTGCATGTGGCACAGCTCCCCTGGTGTCCAGCAACTGCACAGGCAGGAAAGGGAAGAGCAGTGGTGGGCCACCCTGGCCTGGGTGGTCCCAGCCCACCTGCTGACCCACACAGTGGGCATGTGAGCAGGGTAAGAGTTACCTGTCAGGAATGTTGTGCAGACTGCAGGACCTGGCATGTCCCTGGACCTCACCCCTATCAGGATGCCTGAGAACTGAGACCTGCCCCATACCCACACCTGCCCCAGGAGACGGGCAGCTCCCCAGGGACCCACGACCACACCTTGTAGTCAGACACCTTCAGGAGCCTCCTGCGGACTGGGTTGTTTGACCCAGGTGTTAAGATTCTACCCCTTGGCCCACCACACACAGGGTTACCAATTGCTCAGTTTACTAAAATGAGAATTTTCCTCTTAAAAACAGATAAGTCCCTTGTCTACCATCTCCATTGTCCTCATATATTTACAACAAAAGTGTTTTATGGCAAAAAAAAAAAAAAAAAACAGTGGGTGCAGAGCCTCTGATCACCCCTGTAAGATCTGAATTTGTGGCCTTGCCTGGTCAGGGCCTTACTCCATGCCTGTGGCTCACATCCACGTGCCTGTGGGTCTTCAGGACTGGCCGTCTGTAAGGGCATTTGGAACCCACTGGCCTGGAAGCTGGACCCATCCCTTCACTCTCTGCCCATCCCTTCACTCTGCGGATGGAGTGCACCCCATCTGCTAGGTGGATGGTGAAAGGCATGAACCTTTCCAGTTCCTCCTTGGTCAGCTTTGTGGTGGGGTCCTTTCCACCCTGCTTGCACTCCTGGACCTCTCCCCTCGTGGGGTCCTCCTGTGTCCGTAAGCAGCTGTTGCCCTGGAGCTGCCAGCCACCATGGCTTTCAGTTCCGCTGCTGCACATGAACCCAGTTAATGAATTCTGACCCAATTGAACCCTCCTCTCTAGCACACAAACTGGTGGGGTCAGGAGGCTTGCAGACGGCTCTGGTCTGGCTTCTTCCTCCCTGCTTCGGGCACAGACACAGGACAGGCACATCGGGCACAGCACCTCCATCTGGCTGGGCTTATTTCATTTGAACTAGATGGTGCCTTCTCAAGCAGGCACCTTGTCTGCCTTGCTGACCATGCACCCTGCGAAGTGCCAGGCCCTGGGAGTGCAGAGAAGGTGCTGCCCCAGGGCATAGTGGGGCCCACTCCCTGCCTGCTGGCACCAAGCTCTCCATGTTCTCACGCTGAGGTGCTGCTTCTGGGGAGTGGGCCATGTGTGCCGGTGATGGTGGGCAGGGTCCCTGTCCCATGCCCACTCCAGGGCTGGGTCAGTTGCCTCCCTTCAGGCTGATTCTGGCCCTGAACAGTGAGGGTGGCACCCACGCACCCCCCTGAGGACAGAGGGAGATGCCACGCTGACAACATCTGTAACTCTGCTGCCCAGGGTGACCACAATGAACATGGCCCAGACTTCCCAGGACCTCCTGGGCTGGTCATGGACATGTCTGAAGAAGGCCTCGGGTACAGGCCTGCTCTGGGGTGCGAGCAGTGTCCTCTCGGCACCAGTGTCTGGACCCTGTTAGAATGATCTTCTGTCCCCAGGCTCAGGTTAGTGTTGAGGGTCCTGACAGTCCTGCAGCTTGGAGGGGCTGGTGTCTGCTCACTGACTGACAGGAGGCCTCAGAGCCAGGATCTGTCCAGCACCGGTGGGTTTGCCGCAGCCTCTAGGAGCCTCTGTGTTGCCTGCACAGCCCCCAGTCCCTGGTCCCCTGAGCTGTGCCCTCTCCCCTTCGGCACCCCACCCACCCTCTGCACATTGTTCCAGATGCTTCCTCAGGATGACAGGAGGTAGGGGGCCCCATGGCCCCAGGCTCTGTGTTTGGGGCTGGGCAGGGGGAGCGGGAGGGACCGCGCTTCTCTGCAGTGCTCTGCTCTGCTCTCTGCCAGTCTCCAGGGAGTGGCCAGCATGTTTTATCTCCCCACAACCAAGACCCTCATCTCTAGATAAAGGGCTCAGATGTGGGGGTCCTGTAAAGCTGCTTGCAACTGATAACAGTCTGCTGGTGACCACAGCGCAGGAGCCTAGAGGAGTGGCATAGCCTGATTATAATAAAGCTGTGCGGTGCCGCGTGCCTGGATTTGATTGTGGGGCTGCGGCAGAAGCCCCTCCCTGCCTCCTGCCCAGTTGCTCAGTGGCACCTGCTCCTGCTCCTGCTCCTGCAGCCGGCCCCTCCACTGCTTACTCCTGCCAGGGCCTGGTGATTCTGTTGGCGAACATCTGCTTGAGTTTCGCAGTCACTTATTTTTTCTTTCCCATCGTCCTTTGTCTCCCCATTCAGGCTGGCAGCAAAGTACTTCTTAAAAAGACCTTTGGCTGGTGGCCTCGGCCCTGGGTCATATCTGGGCCTGCTTGGACCTGATGTGGGTTGCTGTGGGATTTGGCTTGGTAGCTTGGAGGTGCTGGGAGGTGCAGGGGTGACTGGGTCAGGTTGGGTCGTTTACTCAGGGCCAGCAGGGACACTGTTCCCTGCACACAGATGTCTGGCTTGGAACCTGCAGGAGGAGGGCTGAGCTCCCATGCAGCCACCTTCCCTCAGAGGGGATCATGGGCTCCCCTGGGTGCCAACCCAGCCAGCTGGACATGCAGGGTCCAGGGGCAGTGTTCATGGTGCAGTGTTGCTTCTGGGGTTTTGGATAGGCCCAGGGGCTGTCACACAGCCTTGATGTTCATCTTGCAGTCAACCTGCACGCAGCTCGGACCATGGTCCCCACTCACATATGGAAAAGAGGAAGCCCCGGGGTTAGTGACCTCCAGAGGTCACATGTGTGGAGGGCATGGGGATGTGCCCCCCAGCTGTGAGCCCTGAGGCCTGAGCCCTTGCCCGTCCCCACTGCTCCCTTTGAGCTCTCAGCTTGTTGGCCATCTGCAGATGTTTTTGGAGTATCCTCTCTGGACCAGTGCTGGGGGTGCAGGGGTGACTGCATCAGGCTGGGTCCGGTCCTCAGTGAACTCCCCTTTATTTGGGGACCCAGATGCAACCAATAAGGAAGGTGGTTTCAGAACAGGCTAGGGGCTCTGGAAAGAGGACACCAGGGACATGGTGGCCTTTTTTTACTAGTGTGACCAGGAAGAGCTGTCTGAGGGCAGGATGTTTGGACTAACACTAGACAAGCAGAAACCAGGCCTGGTAAAGACAGGAGGGGAGCTGTTTGGACCAGGAGGTAGCAAGTGTAAAGGTCCTGTGGTCAGCATGTCTCTGGCAGGCTTTAGCATTAACGTAGAGGCCAGCAAATCAGGGATGATGTCAAAGGAACTGGCAAACTGGGAGCAGGCACTGAGAGGCCACTGGTAGGGCAGCCACTCTATTGTCCAGTGGCAGGTGATAGTAACCAGGCCTGTGGATGAGTAGTGGACGCTTGTTTTTCTTAACAGCTTAGCACAGTGCAGGAGTGTGTGTGTGTGTGTGTGTGTGTGTGTGTGTGTGTGTGGTTTTACTCCAGGCTGCAGGAGGGATGTGGAGGCAGGGCAGCCTCGTCACTGACCCAGGCTGCATGGGTGGTACACAGCAGAGCTGGGTGGTACACGCCCACAGCCTTGTGTTCCCACATGTGTGTCCCATGTCTCTACCCCTCCTGACTGTTGTCTCCAGGCCCCTCCTCTCCAGGCCCCGTGGTCAGCAGATCTTTAAAGACTGCCATGCCCTCGTCTCATAGCATTTCAGGATCCGGACACTCCGGGGGCAGGAATGTCATTATGGGCGTGAATGGTTAGGACATGGATGTCTCTGGAACTAGCCAGCCTGTGCTGTTTGGGAAAGACCCGGCACACGGGAACACTGCTTTCATCTTCAGCCAGCTGTTTTTCCCAGTGCCCCTCCCTGGGCGGGGCTGAGAGCGGCTGACCTGCCCAGAGAGGGACAGTTCCTGAGCACAGTTCCTGAGGTGCCCACTGACCCAGCCTGCTCAGCTCAGCTCAGCTCTCACTAAACCCAAACACCACACCCTAGGTGGTGCCTGTGACCACCTGACCAGGCTCCTGGGCTGGGGCCAGGTGGAGTCGACTCCACCTTGCCGAGGACCCTGGCCTCCCCAGGATGTCCCTGGGAGACTCCAACTCCTGGAACCCCGGCAGGCCCCTGAGACAGTGCAGGGAAGGTGACCAGTCTTTGCCAGAGGTCTCTGAGCAAGAGGGAGGTGTCTGCTTGCTGGTTGGTTAACCAGCTCCTGCCTGGCACAAAAACCTCTTGCCATTGAGTTAGGTTGCCAAGATTGAAAAACTGGGTTTTCCTGTGTAAAGTTGTGTTTTCCGCTTCTTTTCAAAACTCTGAACTTCTGGCCATACCGAGTTGGCCTCCCCAGGGGGCAGAAGCCAGATATTGCTGAGGAGAGGCTACCCCTTGCACTGCCCATTAACCTTCTGGTATACCATTGTCCCCAACCCTCTCCCCTCTATAAGTTTCTGTCAGTCTTCTGGGAACCTGTCTTACCTTCCTGAAACTGCTTGGCATCTAATGTTGGGATGCCAGAATGTTCCCAAGTCCTCCCGTTTCCACCTGTTTGTGTTTGTGATGTGGTCTCTGTGGTTGTGGATGAGGCCAGGTAACCAAGGCACCCAGCTGACGTCCTGGCATGTGGCAGGAGATATACTGCCCATTCTTTCTTTGGCCTTCAACCTCTGAGATGCAGGATGACCAGGAGACCCAGAGGGTCTTCCTGCTGATGGTCTTGACTTTCACTTTGATTGAAGTTCTCCTCCAGGACCTGGAGTCTGAGCTGCTGTGTCCTTAGTAGGCTGTTTCCTCCTCTCTCCTTTGAAAGTGTGTTTCTGAGTATCAATGGCCACACCTGGAGTCCCTTGCTGTGTCTGTTGGTTGTTTCTTGGGTGGGGAGGAGCCTGCATGTAGATTTCCTCCTTGTGGCCTGGGACCCAGGAAGCTGGAGGACTGGAGGTGTCCTTTGGGCCTTGAGGGGGATCCAGCTCGGTCACTAGCTGTTTCTGTGAGGTTTGAAAGGCTTGTTTCGCAGCTAAGCAGTTGACACCTAATCAGGACTGGAAACTTCAGGCCATAAGCAAGAGGCACAGAACAGGGTCCCAGAGCTTGGCGTGACAGTGCAGGGCAGGTCTGAGCACCTGGAAGCCCCCTTAGGCCCCACACAGGTGGGAGCTGTTGGAGGGAAGCATGCTCAGGAGAAGCCTATGGGCTCCTCTTGGGTCACAGGACCTCAGGAGCTTCTACCAGCCTGGGGGGCAGGGCTGGAGTCTGGGGCAGGGCTGCCACCTGCTCAGCACCAAGGTGGGTTGGGGTGAGGAATCCCCTCCCTGGGGCTGTCCCCCTGGGGCTGTGGGATAGCTGTTGAGCCTTTCCTGGGGAATGGGCTTTTCCCCAGGCTGTCTCCCTGGGTCCCTGGGTGGCCCTGACCCCATGACCCTGGCCCTCCTCCTGTTTTGTCTTCCTCGAAACCTACCACCACCCTATAAGCCAAGCTCTCCCTCTTGGTGGCGAGTCCAAGGACCAGAGTTCTGGAGGGTCCCAGAACTTAGAAGAGTCACTGGCCTGCGTAGAGTGCTTAGTGAAGATTGTTGAGAGGGAGGGACAGAGGGACAGAGAGGCAGGAAAGAGGAAGAAAGCGTGGGACAGCTGTTGCTCTTCATGGGAGGAGCCCAGAGCAGCTGCCACGGCATGGGCATCAATCAGTTCCAGGGAAATCCAAGTTTGTCGACTGTACTAGGTGCTCCAGCAAGCAATTACAGTCAGAAGTGTTTTTTCACCAAGGTATATAATGACTTATGCTGAGAATGTAATTAAAATATTGTGGTAGTTTAAAAATAATACTCTATTAAGATAATACACCAAAATGGCTAATTCAGAAGGAGTGCTTCCTGCCCTGATTGCATGTGGCTGACGGTACATCAAACGCTTTCATGTGAGCACCACGCTTCACAGAAACGCTCTGCTGGGATGTGTACTGGATTCCAGGTGTCTGACAATCGAGAATTTCTATATCCCCAGAAGCATCCGAGCAGTGTCTCAAGTTGACTCAGGTTTTAAAGTCTGGGCCCTGAGACATGGCGAAGTTCCTCAAAATGCCCTTTCTGGACAGTCCCAGCAAGGGTGGGGCTGAGTTCTTCCTGGAAGCCTCTGCCTCTGTCCTGTGGGCTGGGCAGGCCAGGATTCCAGGTTATGAAGGATGCTGAGTCCTGATCTGCCAGGGAGGAGGGCCAGTGTGGTCCTGGCCAGCAGATTGCATGACACCCAGACCTGCCTCCATCTCAGGGAGGAGGAGGTTCTGTCCTAGTCAGTAAGGACCAGCATTCTTCCCTTGTTACAGGGTCTTGGAACTATGATTCCACACCAGCACTAACAGTCATCATGGACACGAGAACTGCCTTCTCCAAGTCCTCTGGCTCCCTGTGTATACTCCTTACAGGAATGCCAGTCAGGCCGCAGCAGACCCACCTGTTCCAGTATAATCTCATCTTAGATCTCCAAGTTCCATGTTTTTGATTTTCTGAACTTTTCAGTGAAATGGACACAGGTACATTAAAATAAATTAGAAATCATAATCCAGAGCTTATTATATCTTTTATTATTGTTAGTATTATTAATGAAGCCCAACCCCTCTCTTCAGGCACTGCTGCTTTGGCCTCCAGGCCTGCCCACCAGGGAGAATGGAGAGGAAGCCTAGTGTCATCCCAGAAGCCTGGGGGAAAGCAGAAGACTGGATCCACCTGTGAAGTTTCATCCACTAGCCAGAAGGAGCAGCACCACTTTGAGCCACGTGGAGAAGCCACTGGAAATTCCCTAATGAGAGGCAAGCGGTCAAGGTCTCTTTCCCCACAGAAGACCAGAGATTCCTTCAGTCTGCTCAGCTCTTGGTAGAAAAGGACCTGAAACGTGCATAGCCATCAGATAATTCGGTCATTCATACCTGTCAGAAATGGTGCCACAGTGCCATCCTGCAGCACCAGTCAGGCACACAGAGAAGTCCACAGCCCGCACCCACCTTCACTCCACCTTCCCTCCTCGGCCTGCAGAGAGGGCCCTTCCTGTTCCATTCTGTCTCCCTGGGTTTCTGCTGCACTTCCTTGCATGTCTCTCATGGACCTAATGTCCCCTTGCTGCCGGCCTCTCTGAAGCTGTTTTTGGCCACAGAGCATGGCCCAGGGCCCACTCCTCACCCTAGTCGCTGCCCCTGCCCCTGGTGGGACTGGCGCTGTGGTCAGTGCACAGGCTGCAGAAGTGCTTTGCTCTATTCCTGCCATTGTGAGGGCTCACTCAGTCTTTCTTGCTTGCTCCTGGCAGGCCGTGCTGTCCCTTCCTGCTCCTGCTTGGCCCTGCTGCTAGTGACAGGCTCCTTCAAGGTGCTCATGCTTCCACCTGCTTCATGAGAGGAATGTGGACCTTCTCCTGGACATGGCACTCCCTGCCCTGGTAGGCCTCAGGTGAGCTGATCCACTTGGGCCGCATGTGCCCATCTACCATGCCCATGGCCTACACCACATAGAGTCCCTGCTGACTCTCCTTGGCACCTGCACTTGCCACTCCAATGGCCACCCTGTAATTTCGGCCAGGTAGGTTTCCTGTGCTTGCTGGCTCCTCCCAGGCTGCTTTGCCCCTGTTGCTTCCTTGAGCGTCTGCCCAGAAGAGTACTCTGAATGCTGAGCACTGGCAGGTGGCCTCCGCTCAGCTCCTCCTCCAAAATATGTGGGAGTCTTGGATTGCACTCCTCCCTGCATCAGCTGCAGGTACCATTCTAGAACTTTCTGGCTTTCAAATTCATTAGTGATGAGAAACTCAAGGCCCTCCAAGGTGCCCTCCTGTGTTGCTCACTTCATCCTTAGCTCTGAATGCCCTTGGAGTTTCTCTCTTTCTTCCTGGAGAGCCTGGCAGGGCCCCTCTGGCCTGGCTCCCCAGATTGGAGGCTCATCTCCAGCTCCGTGTGTCTCTCATCCTCCCTCTGGCTCCTACTTGTCCCAGTAGCCCTGGCCATGGTCCCCAGCCTCTCCTCCTGCTCCCCACATTCTTGGGCATGTCTCTGTGAACCCCCACACCACAGCACTGGTTCCCCAGAGACCATTCTCAGTTCCACATGTCTGGTGACTTTCCCTAGTGGGAAGTCAGGTGTGTGCAGTGAAGTATGTCACATGTGGGGCCTGGCCTCTGCATGATCCCACTGTCCTCATTCCTGCGCCCCTGCAAGCTGTGCCCTCAGAGGCCTCATCTGCAGCCCAGGGGACAGGTGGACTCTGCCTTGGTGGCCCGCTCTGTCAGTGAAAGCCTGCCATCCGAGGGTACTCGCAGCTCTAGTTCAGGAGAAGTGGACAGTGCAGTCACCACAACCCCAGGCAATGTGGGCCTCAACCGGGGTCCTTCCCAGACGCTCAAGCCTGTGACAGTTGCAGGAGGACCCTGTGTCCCATAGCCATCCAGGGGAGGCGAGAAAGTCCCGTGTTGATTCCCAGGACTCCAGCGGAGTCTGCCCCGCCCCACCTCCCAGACACCTGTTCATTCCCCAGGGAGTCCCTCAGTTAATAGACAGAGGCACTAGAGTACCGTGTCGATTCTTCTGGGTGGTGGTCAGGCTGCCCCTTGGAATTTTCATTTATTTTCATTATCCTTCTTCAAATTAGGGCCCCAGGTAGGTGGGTTTACACTTGATCAGTAATAATGGCTAAGTGCTACTGCATCTGTGCTGGACTTGAGTGGGCACGGTGTCCCAGGCTCTGCTAAGTAACCGCAAGACTTAACTTCATTCTCTCATCAACACTCATGAAACCTAGTGAATTTGGATTGTGGTTTTCAGTTTCCAGAGGGTGAGATGGTTGTGTCAAGAAGCTAAGAAAATTGCCCCATATCTCAGGAGGCAGCACCCAGGCTAGCGGCAGCCCAGGCTTCACTGCCTCCCAAGTTGGGCGCAGTTTTGTATCACTGATGCGCTTGGCTGTCACCCGCCCAATGTGTCCCTTTGCACATTGTCTGGTATCTGTCCATCCCTGGACCAGTCACACAGGGTGGTGTCTCATCTTCTTCTTTAATGTTGTGGACCCGACAAACCTTATAGGCCAGGTGTGCTTGTGGGCCAGCTCAGCCCTGCCCCTAGGGAGCCTGGCTTCCACTGCCCTCCAGCCTGCCGCCGTGCTGACCCACCACACAGCAGCAGAGCGGGGCACCGGTGTGGGTCATTCATCAGGCTACCATGAATGTGGGCAGATGCCCTGGATTCCTAACCCTGCAGGGCAGAGGAAGGGGCAGGCAGAGCCCAGGGAGCCAGAGCTTGGACTGGCTGCACGGCCAGCAGTCTGCCAGGGAGCAGTCCCACCAAGCACCCACACTCAGCCCAGGGTTCCAGAAGGAGATTCAGACACCTCGTGGGGCAAGCAAGGCAGGTGCCTGGAGGACCCCATGGGATAGGAAAACTGGGCTGAGCTGAGAGCCAGCAGGTATAGGTGGGTGAGGGATTAAGCAGCAGATTGTGACCAAGATGTGGGGCCAAGGGCAGCAGAGCCACTGCTCTTCAGTCTGTGCTAGTGGGACCCCTGGGAGAGACAGGTGGGCTGAGCAAGCCTGGCCTGTCCACCAGTCGCTCTAACTGCTGCTCTGCTCTGGCACCACACCCTCCCCAAGGCTTCTACCCACCCGCAAGGTAGACTGTGTGACCTCAGCCAGGCCACAAGCCAGGGGCTTCTGGAGGAAGGAGGTCACGCTCCCTGCACTTGTCCCCTGGGGCACTCAACCCTTGGTGACAGTGTGTGCTGGAAGGTGCGGGGAAGAACCTCTGTGTCCTCCCAGGAGGAGGAAATGGCAGATTGACAGTGATGACAAATATATTCTGAGATTAGGAGTGGTGTGTCTTTCCTCATCAATTTCTATTCTTTGGGTCATTAAACCTTGAATTTTAAGTGGAAAGATGATCACTCAATCAGAGCAGGCCTGAGAGCCACTGTCAGCCAGGGTGCGATCCACCGGTCTGCCGCCTGTGAGGGGGATGTCTCCAAAATGGCATGTTGGCCTGCAGAGTGCCGTTCAAGCAGCACATTGCTGTCCTGGTGCAGGCTCTGAGTTCAGGTCTCCTCTAACCCTCCTGGACAGGCTCTGAGTTCATCTCTCCTCCAACCTTCCTGTAGCAGGCTCGGAGTTCGTCTCTCCCCCAGCCCTCCTGGGGCAGGCTCTGAGTTCGTCTCTCCTCCAGCCTTCCTCTAGCAGACTCTTGAGTTCAGGTCTCCTCCAGCCGTCTGGGGGCAGGCTCTGAGTTCATCTCTCCTCTAGCCCTCCCGGGGCAGGCTCTGAGTTCATCTCTCCTCTAGCCCTCCCGGGGCAGGCTCTGAGTTTGGCTCTCCCCCAGCCCTCCCGGGGCAGGCTCTGAGTTTGGCTCTCCCCCAGCCCTCCTGGGGCAGGCTCTGAGTTTGGCTCTCCCCCAGCCCTCCCAGGGCAGGCTCTGAGTTCAGGTCTCCTCCAGCCCTCCCCCAGCAGGCTCTGAGTTAATCACTCCTCCAGCCCTCCCAGGGCAGGCTCTGAGTTCAGGTTTCCCCCTAGCCCTCCCAGGGCAGGCTCTGAGTTTGGCTCTCCTCCAGCCCTCCTGGGGCAGGCTCTGAGTTCTGGTCTCCTCCAGCCCTCCTGGGGCAGGCTTTGAATTTGGGTCTACTCTAGTCCTGGCTTATTTCCCATGGCTCCCTCCCATCCTGTGTCCTCATGTGCTCAGCAGATCTCAGAACTCACTGATTCCATGTCCACCCACCAGGCAGAGGCAGGTGGCACACAGGATCAGAAGGACCTGTGTGGAAAGGAAGTGGACAGCTGCTCAGTTGGGTCCAGTGAGAGTTCACACCATGTGCCTGACAAGCTCCTGGTAGCTGGCGAGGGCATCCTCTACCCCAGATTCAATCCCTTTCAGAGTTTCCATCCTTACCCTGGACAAAGTGGTAACCAACCATCACCTGCCCTGGACCCTGGGTCCTGTGGCCCTCATCTATATTTCCAGACCTTATGGGACAAGCTTCCCAAGAATTTCCCTTGAGCACCATCTCTGGGCTGGTCCCATGTCTATGACCCCTTGCCTGCTTTTGAGTTGAATTCCTGGAGGTGACAAACACTTGAGCAAAGCCACTCAGAGGGGCGAGGCTTGGCTGGCGAGTTTCAGAGGTTGCAGCCACGACTGTGGCTCCCCGGCCCCTGAGGCCAGGCCCAGCATGTTGGCAGAAGGGTGTGGTGGGAGAAAGCCGGTCAGCTCAGGTGGCAAGGAGGCAAAGCAGAGGGAGAAAGGAGAAATGAAGGGGCTGGACAAACCCTGCCATGTGGGTCATGGCATTCCCCCATGACCCACATCCCCCAGGTGAGTCCCACATCCAGCCATCCATTCAGATTATCAATCTGGTAGAAACACAGGGCACCACATCACACTGCTCAGAAGCACAGAGGCTTGGAAGGCAGACTGACTCCTTCAGAAGGGACCAGTCTTGCACCAGTCTGGCCAGCAAGCAAACTTGGCAGGCAGTGCACCCACTTTTAGCCCTAAGGCAGCACTGCCCCTGGCTCTGCTAGGAGGAGGAGCTCAGGGTGACAATGGGTGCAGTTAGCTAATTTTAAAATTGGGGCCAATAAAAGGAAGGGCTGTAGTTAAAATGGCTGCAACTGGACATGGCATGCGGAGCTCAGAGGGGCCCTGACTGGACCTTACATCCCAATTAGGGCTAAATGCCATGTTCTGAAAATGGACCTCCAGACTTGCTATTTCTCATGCATCAAATGGTATTACCCACTGTTGAGGTCAGAGCCTCCTGATCCGGTCATTTCCCAGAGCCCCACTGCTGGACCTTTGCCACCCTTGGGACAAAGACTTCAACAAGAAACTTTGGGCACTCCAGATGCAAACCACAACAGGCCACATGAGCCAGCCTGCTTCCTCTGCCTGTGAGTCACAGCGGGTCCCAGTATGCTACACTTCCAGCTCCTGCCACCCAGGTGAGCCTGCCTCCAGGTCAGAAGCCTCATCCCAGGGCTGTGGTTTCTATCCTCCTCCCTTTGGGCTCTGCTCTGTCTCCCAGCCCAGCACTCGAGGGACAGGTTGGCATACTGACAAGTCCTCTGACTACTCAGGAACTTCTGTGAGGAACAGGGTCAGCACCAAGGGTTCCCCCGGATCTGCCTTTAGGGCAGCATACCCCAGACCCCTACCACCCTTGCTTCCCTCTCCTGCATTACCAGCAAGTTCTCTTCTGGCACTGGACTGTCCATTCCTGGGAACAGACTGGTCCTCCTGCAGAATCCCTGTGCAAACAGGCTCTGCCTTCCAAGGGCTAAAACCACCAGGGGTTGAAGGACTTACAAAGGAGCTAACAGCAGTGATGACTTGGGATTTCCTCTGTGGCCTCCTTCATCAAGCCCAGCACTGTGAATGCCAGGGACAGCACTTGGCCTGAAAACACAGATGGAGGGGCTAGAGGGAACACCTTCCTGGGTCCCAGGGCAGGGGACTCTGTGGCTCACAACCATGCAGCTTTGAAGAAAGGCACCCCCAGTTCCCTGCCTGTGTGAGCTCAGGTCCCTGTGTGGTGGAGCTGGGGGCCTGACAGGTTGAGCTGGGGCAGCCTCCGCAGACCTCAGCAGCAGGTCCTTGTGATCACACCAGGAAAACATCAGCGAAACACGGAGCTACATATGGCATAGGGATGGCATGGCTCTTGTCGGAGCACCTTGAAAAGAGGATGGCGTGTGCTCACAGGCTGGAGTTTCTAAGGAAACTGAGTCCTTCATTCATGCCTTGATTTCCTTTTCTCCCCTAGACCAGTTCATTACCTTTTAGATAGCACCAGCAGGCTCCTCTGTGGGGGCCTGGGCACTGGTTGACAGGTGGTCGTGACACAGCTGGTTGTGGGGGATATGCTGGCACTTATCTGAAAAGCACAGTGCCCCTGAGGGGTCATCAGTAGCCACAGCTGCCGGGCTTTAAGTACCAGACCTCACTTTTCCAATATTTCTCTACTTTAGTTAGGTCCAGGATTTTAAGTAATAAGTCCCTCGAGGGATTACAGTTTTCTGCAGCCTGGGGCAGACTGTGCACTCAGATCTCACCCCCTAGATCTCATCCATTTGGATCAGGTTCCCACGGTCTCAGCTGTGTGTCTTCTTCATTCTTCTGGGTACACAGGCCTGATGTCTGCCCTTCACTGTCCCTTCCCTCCACCCACCTGTTCCTAGCTGACTAACCTATCTACCACCTGGAGCAGGGCTGCCTGCAGGCTGGGGAGCTACCCTGGCCTCCCTTTACATATAGAGTGATGTGAGAGTCAGGTGGTTTCATTGTGTCCACACAAACCCAGGCAGTCTTGGACTAGACAGACTGACCCTGCTCACCCACCACTTCCTGAAGCCTCTATAAATAACAGGAAGTGGTCTTTTTTAAAGGACACAAACTCAACTGGGCACAGTAGTACACACCTGTAACCCCAGATGGGAAGTTTAGGGTCAGCCTGGCTAACAAGTCCCTGTCTCAACATAAAAGGGGCTGTGTTTGTAAATCACAGGCAGAGTGATCACCAAATCCCAATCACCAAAAAAAAAAAAAAAAAAAAGGAAAAGAAAAAAAGACACAAACTGAAGGCAGAAAAATGTGTGG
>NW_025920775.1:0-24082 GCF_902686445.1 Sciurus carolinensis | reverse complement strand
GGCCTGAACTTATCAATCAAAAGACATAGACTGACAGATTGTATTAAAAAGAAAAATCCAACAATAAGATGCCTGCAAGAGACTAATCTCATAGAAAGATATACCAATAGACTAAAGGTGAAAGGATGGGGAAAAACATACCAAGCACACGGACACAGCAAAAAAGCTGGAGTATCCATCCTCATTTCATATAATGTGGACTTCAAGCCAAAACTAGTCAAAAGGATAAAGAAGGACATTATATACTTCTTAAGGGAAGCATAAATCAGCAAGACATAACAATCATAAATATCTATGCCCCGAACATTGGCTCATCCATGTACATCAAACAAATCCTTCTCAATACCAGAAATCAAATAAACCACACCACAATAATACTAGGTGATTTTAACACACCTCTCTCACCACTAGATAGATCTTCCATCCAAAATTTGAATAAAGAAACCATAGATCTCAATAATACAATCAACAATTTAGACTTAACAGACATATATAGAATATACCATCCAACAAAAAACGAATACACTTTCTTCTCAGCAGCACATGGATACTTCTCTAAAATAGACCATATTTTCTGCCACAAAGCTACTGTTAGCAAATACAAGAATGCAGAGATACTACCTTGTACTCTATCAGATCATAATGGATTGAAATTAGAAATAAATGACAGAATAAAGAACAGAAACTTCTCCAATACCTGGAGATTAAGTAATACACTATTATATGATGAATGGATAACAGAAGACATCAGAAGGGAAATAAAAAAATTCTTAGAAGTAAATGAGAACAAAGACACATCATATCAAAATCTCTTGTACTCTATGAAAGCAGTACTTAGAGGAAGATTTATTTCATTGAGTGCATTCAACAAAAGAAGTAGAAATCAAGAAGTAAATGACTTAACACTACAGCTCAAAGCCCTAGAAAAGGAAGAGCAGACCAACACCAAAAGTAGTAGAATACAGGAAATAGTTAAAATCAGAGCCAAAATCAATGAAATTGAAACAAAAGAAACAATTGGAAAAATTAACAAAATAAATAGTTGGTTCTTTGAAAAAAATTTTAAAAATTGATAAATCCTTAGACACACTAACAAAGAGAAAGAGGGAGAAAACTCAAATTACTAAAATTCGGAATGAACAGGAAATATTACAACAGACACAAGTGAAATACAAAACATAATTAAAAGCTATTTTGAAAACCTATACTCCAACAAAACAGAAAACCTCAAGGACATCGACAAGTTTCTAGAGACATGTGAATTGCCTAACTCAATGAAGAGGCCATACACAACTTAAAAAAATCAGTTTCAAGCAATAAAATAGAAGAGGTCATCAAAAACTTACAACAAAGAAAAGTACGGGACCAGATGGGTTCTCAGCCGAGATTTACAAAACCTTTAAAGAAGAGCTCATTCCAATACTCCTCAAAGTATTCCATGAAATAGAAGAGGAGGAAACCCTCCCAAACTCTTCTATGAAGTCAATATCACCCAGATACCTAAACCAGACAGAGACACATTGAGGAAAGAAAATTTCAGACCAATATCCTTAATGAACATTGATGCAAAAATTCTCAACAAATTTTAGCAAATTGCATACAAATATATATTAAAAAGATAGTGCACCACGATCAAGTGGGTTTTATCCCAGGGATGCAAGGTTGGTTCAACATTTGGAAGTCAATAAATGTCATTCACCATATCAACAGACTTAAAATCAAGAATCACATGATTATTTCAAGAGATGCAGAAAAAGCATTCAATAAAATACAGCATCCCTTAATGCTCAAAACACTAGAAAAAATAGGCATAGTGAGAACATTCCTTAACATTGTAAAGACCATCTACATTTAGCCTATGGCTAATATCATTCTAAATGGTGAAAAACTGAAAGCATTCACTCTAAAAACTGGAACAAGACAGGGATGCCATCTTTCACCACTTCAATTCAACATCGTCCTTGAGACTCTAGCCAGAGCAATGAGACAAACCAAAGAAATTAAAGGGATATGAATTGGAAAAGAAAAATTCAAACTATCCCTGTTCACTGATGACATGATTATATATTTAGAGGAACCTACAAATTCCACCAGAAAACTTTCAGAACTCATAAGTGAATTCAGTAAAGTAGCAGGTTACAAGATCAATGCTCATAAATCCAATGCATTTTTATATATAAGTAATGAATCTTCACAAAAAGAAATTAGGAAAACTACCCCATCCATGATAGCATCAAAAAAAAAAAAATAAAGTACTTGGGAATCAATCTCACAAATGAGGTGGAAGACCTCTACAATGAGAACTACAGAACACTAAAGAAAGAAATTAAAGAAAACCTTAGAAGATGGAAAGATTTCCCATGTTCTTGGATAGGCAGAATTAATATTGTCAAAATGGCCATACTACCTAAAGTGCTATACAGATTCAATGCAATACCAATTAAAATCCCAATGATGTACCTTGCAGAAATAGAGCAAGCAATTATGAAATTCATCTGTAAGAATAAAAAACCTAGAATAGCTAAAGCAATCCTCAGTAGAAAGAGCGAAGCAGGGCATATCACAATACCTGATCTTCAACTCTATTACAAAGCAATAGTAACAAAAATGGCAGGTAGATCAATAGTACAGAATAGAGGACATGGTCACAAACCCAAATAAATACAATTTTCTCATACTAGAGAAAGGTGCCAAAAATATGCAATGGATAAAATGTAGTCTTTTCAACAAATGATGCTGGGAAAACTGGAGAACCATATGTAACAGAATGAAATTAACCCCTATCTCTCATCCTGCACAAAACTCAACTGAAAATGGATTAAGTACCTCGGAATCAGACCAGAGGCCCTACATCTTATAGAATAAAAGTAGGTTCAAACCTTCAACTTGCTGGCTTAGGATCAGACTTCCTTAACAGGACTCCCATAGCACAAGAAATGAAAGTAAGAATCAACAACTGGGATAGATTCAAAATAAAAAGCTTTCTCTCAGCAAAGGAAACTATCAGTATTGTGAAGAGAGAGCCTACAGAGTGGGAGAATATCTTTGCCACATACTTCAGATAAAGCACTAATTTCCAGAATCTGTAAAGAACTCAAAAACTCTACACCAAGAATACAAATAATCCAATCAATAAATGGGCTAAGAAAATGAACAGATACTTCACAGAAGATGTACAAGCAATCAACAGAAATATAAAAAAAGTTCAACATCTCTAATAATAAGAGAAATGCAAATCAAAACTACCCTAAGATTTCATCTCACCCCAATTAGAATGGCAATTATCAAGAACACAAGCAACAATAGGTTTTGGTGAGGATGTGGGGAAAAAGGTACACTCATGCATTGCTGGTGGGTTGCAAATTAGTGCAGCCACTCTGGAAAGTAGTATGGAGATTCCTCAGAATGCTTGGTGATGGTGTGAGGAAGTGGGTCCTTGGGGGATGTGATGAAGTAATGAGGCTAGAACCTTCATCAGTGAAATTTTTGTCCTTATGAACACATACCACAGGCTAGCTGGCTCCTTTCACCATGTGGGGACACAACCAGAAATTCCCATCAATTAGAAATTTCCTCAGCAGCACTGAATCTCCTGGAGCTTTATTCTTCTGCCTTGTGAAAAAATGAGTTTATGAGGCTTATAAAGCACCCAGTCTACTATAACTTATTACACCAGCTTGATCAGAGTAAAGTAGTGCACTGTCTGCCTATGTCTCACAGGAGAAGATGAGAGGTCCCTTTGTGACAATAATTCCATTCCTGTGGCTCTACCCCATGACCTAATAACCTCCAAGGCTCCACCTCCTATCATCACCTTGGGATTTTAGGATTTCAAGACACCAATTTTGGGAAGACACAAACATTCAGAACATAGGAAAAAGCAGGGCCCTTCCTTGGTTAAGGGTATCATTGAAATGCCTGGTGCACAGGTGTTAGTGGATCCTCCCCTTCACTTTGTGAATTCTTGAGGTAATGTGTGCCATAATGTGATCCTCAGTAGAAAGTATGTCTTCATATCTGATGGGACATCTGGTGGACAACTTCCCAAGAGTTGAGGACTGAGTGTGACAGCTGAGTGATTATCAGCCCAAACCAGCAAGGACTTTAGGATTGTGAGAGCTGGATCATTCAGAATCAGGTCCAAAGTGGATGAGGAAAGGGTCCCTAGAAGAGGTGAGTGTATCAGCCTTGCCCCTGTTCTCAAGATACCTGCCATGTAAGCCTGTCAGAAGGACATGGAATCTCATACTGGACCCACATGGGAGATGGAGGAGGTTGGCCCTGGATGCACATGAGAGGCTTTGGTTCTGCCCAGGTTCACAATAAGCTACCAAGACATTCAATTCTCTCTTCACACAGGTCCCAGTACTGGGTGAGTAGCCTGGCTCCTGGAAGAAGAATCTGAAACAAATTTCAAGTCCTCTCTGAGTTCTTGTCATTAACCTGTCAAAGAATCCTTCAGTGTATATTAATGGTAGCATCTTTGCACTCAGCAGACTGGTCATTCTGAATCAGAAGTCGACCCTGCTCTTGGGGTCTCCACACTTGTGACCTCCATTCTAATGGAGAAAGCATGTAACCCATGTGACCCATGCTGTGCTGACAGTAGACATTGCTAATGAATTCTGGCACTCTTTATTGATGAGTCCTGACCAGCAACTATTACTCCACAATGATGAATATTATTTTAGGTAAGAATTGTGTGCACATTGGACTATAAGATCCTGGAAATCTCACAAGATTAAGGAATCATTTAGAACCAGAGTAAGATGGTTTATGCTGGGTGGTCAGTCTCTCACCTGTCTCTCAGGCTTGATTTTTGTCTCTTTGATTTAATTCTAAGTTTTTAAAATATAAGTTACTTATATGGGTTAAATATAAACCCATGTTAAAATACACTGAATTCTCATCTCCACCCCTATCTTTTCTAGTCTATTCCTCTAGTCTGCCCCTTCTGAGTATCTGTTTTGTTTCTGGTGCACATTCTAACAATTTTTTCTTCTGGTACGTGGCAAGAATGATTATATATTATTATGTCCCTTCCTTTCTTACCCCAAATGTAGTGGAGTTGTATATCCCATCTGTCCCTTTCATTTAAAAGAACCTGGAAAACACTCCACATGTTCAAAGATCTTAACTTTCTGTGGTGTGAATAGACCAGAGTTGCAACTATTTAGCATGATACACATTAGTGCTGTTTCTGAGCTTCATATCTTACCAAAACTGCTGTAGTGAATAACTCTGAGCATCTATTTTGTAGTTTTGCAAATGCATCTGCAGGGTTCAATCCTGCAAGAAATATTTCTTGATTAATGGTTAAATATGTCTTTGATTGCAAATAACAAAGCCCTATTGGATGGGGCATTACAATATTTTTCTCTCTCCAGCAGGTATAAGAGCTTATGTTTCCTGTAGCCTCTCCAGGAGAGAGTGGGCACATTTTGGAATTTCTGTGTACTATCATAGTGTGCTTTTAATTTCTTCTTTCCTTTCCTGAGAGAATCTTTTTGCTATTTCTGAATTTTTCATTATCCATGTGGTTAATACCATGTCATGGTTACAGAAGGAAACAGTAATGCCCTTAATAAACCCATGACCTGATGACAGACTGAGAGAAATGCTGAAATAAATCATTTCTTCCCAATATAATAATCACCAAGTGAACTTTGGTAATTTGTCTTTCAGTGAATTACTTAATGTAATCTAAGTTCTCAAATCCATGAGCAGAGAGTCATACAAAATGTTTATTATTATTTTGCTGTTCAGGTATTACTTGTGATAACATCTCTCATTTTATGGTTAGAGGTGTATCAATTTACTGACATTTAGAAAGAATCAGAGGCCATGAGTCATAGAAGAAGGACATCCTGGAATACACCCAATAGGAGAAATAAATTTGTTAACAAGTAATACATTGGTAAAACTCATGCAGCATAAAGCAATACATATGATCATGTGAGGTCACATTGGGAATAGGAGTGAAACAGAATGATAAGGGAGTAATCAAGGAGAAGTAAAAGACCCACAGAAAGAACAGGTGAACACAAGCTCTGATGTGGGAATTTATGTCTGAATATTGCCAAGAGGGAGCTTCTGGGGTTGAGCATGATGGCATGCAGGACACTCAGCAGGCAAGTGGTACAAATGGAGAAACACCCCCCCCCAAAAAAAAAGCCTGTGTAAGGAAATTATTGATTTACATTTGATGTCACACCACAGATCCTGAGACACAAAATAATCTGTAGCTAGGAATACCATAATTAACAGTCTTCCTAAGTGTATTAGGGCCAAGAGACCAGTGACCAGACTGGTGGACTTGAGCCTGTGCTGGAGAAGGTATGTGAAGTTGTGGAAGGGAAGAAGGATGGTGTTGGCTGAGATCCCAAGGTCAACTTCAGAGAAAAATGCATCTCTTATGCCAGTGGAATCATACAGTTGATTGGTCTTTTTCATCTTTTGAGCTTGGAATCACAGAGTAAATATCTTAGTTAAAAATGATGAGAGTCTTTATTTCAAATAGTACCACCTTCATGAATTTCAGTCTGTACTCTTACCATCAGGAAATATGTGGATTCACCCTAACACAGTGTTTTTGCACTTCAGTTCTCAACATTCTCTTGCACCCTTCAGGTACTATTTTTTCTAGTTTTAACCAAATCATGTCTGGATTATGTAATGATTGTTGGACTCCCACTGTACATCAGCTTTCCTATACACTCAGAATTACCATACATTATTAAAAATAGTTCTCTCAAAGATAATGTCATCTTGAAGTTTTATGGGGTAATCTGTTGCTTGGTATTCATCTTTCTCTTCCAGATTAAGCACCAGGAATATACAGAAAACTGTACAATTTTTGTTGAATTCAAGTGGGAGGTTTGCATAATAGTGATGAATTCCAACCATCTGAAGAACTGAATCCCAATGGAGTAAGGGCACATAAGTATATCATTTCAGTGCTGTATTTGTTTTGGTTTATTTCCAGACCTAATACCTTTAATACAGCTGAGCAACACTGAGAAGTGTGCTCTCTAAGACATATGCTTTGAGTTTACATTTGTGATCTTTCATTGAGTTCAAGTGTGACCTTGATGCTAAATCTGATCATTACATATGAAATTTGTGCAGTCATATTACCTATGCTTTAGAACTATTATTTGTGAGAGGAGATCAAGTATCAAATATGGAAGTGTTTCTGACATATAATTATGTCTATATAAATGTTGGCAATTATATTTTAATTATACAGGTCCTCATTCATGTGACTTGGGTGATTTAACTTACTGTTATTAATCATTACTATCCATGTTGTTGCCTCAAAAAAAAAAAAAAACAAACTCCTTAATGTTAGAACATTTTAGCAATGCATTTAGAAAACTTCTTGGTGATATTTTAGGACTGTCTTTGAATCCCCAGTATAGTTATCCATCTTATATACATGTTATTGTCATGACCAGAATATTTATCCGAAGTGAACAAAGTCCATCTATGATATTAGTAGGAACATATTCTAATTGTTTACTCCTCAGTTATGTGGAATAAGTGTGGCAATAAAATTTACATTTAAGATAGATTCCAAGTCATTCCATTGTAAAGTTTTAATTAAAGAATAAGAATTTTACTGAACACTAGACTTCCAGAAGAGTTCCAACTGTCATCTGCATGAAGTAAGCAATGCATTTCTCTAGTGCAAAGACCCAAGTCTAAACTTGATACATCAAATTTGATGTCAATCTGATGGAATATTTCCTATACAAGACAAGTTTGTGCTTTAAGTCAAGTATCTGAAATAGTGGGTGTGTATTTTAAATGGTTTCCAGTCACACACTGAAAAATACAAGTCATCAGAAAATCATGTGGGTGAGACTAAATTATTTCATGACTCTTTAGACCATGTAGCTCTATAAGGCCAGGCATTAGGCAAAACCATAAAAGTTAAATATTCATGAACATGGATACCATTTAAAATTCCATAATGATGTAGGTGCTGGGTTAAAACATTGAACTGTTGATTTTTGTTCATTTGATTTTTAATTATAATCTATGTCTACTTCAATATGAGAACCAAAATTATAATATATGCAAACAGTGTGAGCAAATTTGGGTAATTTTCAACTTCTGAAATGTTAGCATTTTTATATTTGAAACCTGCAAATATTTCTCTGGCTTTTTGACCTGTATAAGTAGTTATTATAGAGTGTGACAAGGCCGTTGTTCTATACACCCTTAGAGTTACTTTCTGCTCTTCACTGTTTGGGGCACTCCCTAACCATCAACAATCTCATTTTCTTTCTTATAAATCTAGGAAACTTTTACGCTTTTGACTTCTGTGTGATCAAGTTTCAGTGGTTGAGTGCCAATATGCAACACTGGTGGACATTTAAAACTCTCCACCACCACTAGAAAAATACAAAATTATACCCATTTAAAAATTAGGCCAAGTGGCAAAATTTTCTGCTTTCATTCATTCAATTTTTTGATGTTGTCTCCAAAGATAAGTCCAGAAAAAATGAATAGAAATTTATAAATAAAGTGTACATGTGTCCAATCTTTTATTGGTCACATTTGATCAACAGAGTTTGTTCTCTAATTTTATGACATCAGCACGTATATAAATGGCATATGTCCTTTTGTATAAGTTTATATCACATAAGTGAAAATATTATATATATATTTATAGTACAAATTTATATACATTCATATTAGCAAGGAATACATTGAAAATTGTTTCAGGATGAGTACAATGGCACATGCCTCTAATTTCAGCAGTTGGAAAGGCTGAGAAAGGAGGATTGGGTTTTCAAAGTCAACCTCAGTAATTTAGTAAAGTCCTAAGTGTTGTACCCAAAGGCTTGAGACCCCACAAGGACCACCAGAGACCACGATCAATGCAAGCAGCAAAGAGTCATTTATTAGCGAGTTCGAACCCGGTCCTCTGTGTCCTTAATCAACGACGCTAGGAGAGGCCCCGAGCCCTCATCAGCAGGGTTTTTATAAGGAAAAGCAAGCAGTTTTACAGTGTTCTTCTAATTGGCTAACATTCAAACAGCTAAACCTCCCCTGGTTGGGTCCGGTCAATCTATTTGATTTTCATTGGGTCCGGCCAGAACTGGACGGTCCTAGAGGAAGAAGGGGGGAGGGAACAGGTGAACTATTCAGGAGCTGAGTCGGGGCTAGGCCCTGCTCTCGTCCTTGACGGATAAGGTCTCCAGGCAACTGCACATTCCTCGGACAAATATCTCTTAACAACCTTGGTAAGCACAGGGGCCCAGCAGTCCTGTTTGTCCTTGAGACAGTTAGCAGCACAGATACCACCCTGTTCTCAACATCCCCCCTTTCCAACAACATTTAGAGAGCCAATCTTGGGTCTCTACTGTTCTAATTCTTGCTGCTTAATGGGCTGATATTGGGCCTTTAGCACCATTAGCTGTACTGTATTTATTTTATCTTTAACAAAAGCAATTAACTTATTGATTATACAAGGTCCTATAGTTAAAGCTAGTAAAAGCAATATTAGGGGTCCCACTGTAATGGACACCAGAGTAGTTAACCAAGGGGAAAAATTGAACCAGGATTCAAACCAGTTCTGACTAGTTTCCCATTCTTTCTTTCTGTTTGTTAGTCCTTCTCTGACTTTTGCCATGGCTTCCCTCACTACTCCAGAATGATTAGCATAAAACCAACATTTTTCTCCCAGAGCTACACATAGACCTCCTTGCTTACAGTCTTTAAAGTCAGGTAAATTTGGTAATTAATGAGCTCTGGAGATGCTTGACATTTAATTCTTCCAGGGGCAGTCTCCAACTTCCAAAGGCAGATGGCTTCATGGCTTCATTTCCTCAAATTGACCCGATTCCCTATTTCTACACTAACTACCTGTTTTTATTCTGACTTTATTTACCCCTCTAATACTAGGAACTCCTTCACTGCTGTAGGGAAAATGGGCGATGACCAATCTGACTTCTTTGAGCTGGAAGTGGGCAGCGTGGGGCAAGCAGTTTGGAGTTCCCTTTTTAAAATCGGGTCAACTGAGGGGTCCAAGGTAGAAGTCTGGTTGGGGAAGAGCAGGCTGTAAACTCATCTGGGGGTGGGTGCTTCTATGATAGAAGAACAAAAGGACGTGAGTACTGAAATGAGATTAGTACAAAGTAAATGTTGCAGCATCTGAAACTTGCCACTGATTATCATGAAAATGACAGAAGTCAATCTCTCACCAGGAGGTGGAAGAACTGAGAAATTGTTCCCATAACTAGGCCTAGCAAAGGCTGGAGAGGACAAGGCCTTTATTTGGGGACTTTAACATTGTCCAGGTTATCAGGAATGTAAACACAATATTTAACTCTTAATGTCATTGAGGTCCCCAGAAAATATAGTTAAGCTACTTAATTTCATCTGATTTTTGTAAAATATCCCTTATTGGTATAACCTGTGTTTAGTAGAGATCTCTATACTTAGGGCTAGGTATTCATACGAGCAAACATAGATCAAGTCTACCTGTATAGCTTAGGAAGGTCTGTAGGCCTTAAACTGACTAAAAACTTCTGACTCTGGCAGTTTCCCTTGATAGTTATCAGGCACATTTGCCTAAGAATCTTTCTTTTGTAGCTTCCACTCTTAATTTTAGTGGGTTAACACAAGTGTACATCTTAAGTTACTTTTAACTGTTATTTCTCTTAAATGCCCAAGAATGGTTATATTTTGGTTTTAACTGTTTTGCTGGGTGTCCAAGACCAAGCTGGTCAAATTGACCTGGTTCCTGTCTTATTAAAGAGTCAGCTGAGTTTCCACAGGGGCCACTCATAGAGAACTTAAGAGCAACTTCTTAGCTCCATTAGTGCCATTGGTTAGGCAGGGTCTTCTCGATGAGGTGGCTTTCCTTGAAAGCATTAGGGGTGTCTCCCTTTTTCCATGTTCCTCCTCTGCAGCAGATGCACTGAGCGATTCTCATTCTCTAGTCTCAACAATCTCCTTGATCAGGAGGTTGTGTGACCCAGAGTTGCAGCAGCGTTCCTTAGAGAAGTTCTCTTATTCCCTGGGTTCAGGCTGACTTTGAGGGCAAGATACTGTTTTTTTTTTTTTTTCTTGGCCTCTGTATTTAATTCCAATTTCTAAGTTTGATCTTAATCATCCAGCAAGCCAGTCTCACCAGTTATACAGTAAGAGTACTGGGCTTTAAGTTTAATGTCCATAACATTACAGTCATTTATACTTTTATTAAAGTACTACCACATACTATCTGTTTTGAAGGTGATGGCCTATTATCACAAGTTACCTAGGTTGTATGTTCTGGAAGCAGCTACTTCTGCAAAATAGTAACAGGCAACAGTTTTACAAAATGAAATTAGCAAGAGTAAAAACATATTAACTTGTATAATAGTTATCTTGAATTTTGGCTGAGTTCTACAATATATACCCTGTTTGAGATCACAGTAATCTTTACAACAAACATCAAACTTTTGAGCACAACTTTAAATGAGTTAAAGTCTGGCTTACTTTGGAGTCATTCTAACATGTAGCAGGGTGAGGCAGAGTCTTATCTCAGGTAAGGCAGGGCTCTTCACAAGTCTTAAGTAAAATGTTCTAATCCTAAAACTAATTTTTGCCCCTTTTGTCATGACCAGCATGACCAAATTTTCAAGTTCAGTGAGGGTCAAAGGAGTATTAGAAAATAAAGGTTTATAAACACAGATTTTGAAGATTAAACTGAGATCAGATGGAACTCTGTTCTCTGATGGAAATGCAGATCTAAAGAATTATGTTAGCAACATTTATACATGTCTTATTATTAAGTTAAAGACTATGTAAGCATTATTCTTTGTTTTCAGGAGAGTTACAGAGACTAGACCATCTACATAACTTTGTCCCACAACTGCAAAGTGCAATGTTAGGAACTCTGTGTAGCTCTCAAAGAAGTCCACTGTCCAAAGTTACTGTAAGGTGGGCAGGAACTAGAGAAGGGAACTGATGAAACACTGGTTATCTAGCAAAACAATTTCTTTCTGCCCAAGAGCTGTGTGCCTGATATCAATGTAAGAGCTGATAGGACTCCTGTACAGAGCCTCCCCAGGGAGGCTACTGCCACAGCAGTTAGGCATCTTGTGCTCCTACACAGGAACACTCCCAGGCACCAGGCATGCTACAGTCATGAAGTCAGGGACCCCAATCTCAGTCATTGTTGTCCCATTTTTGCTATTGTGCATTATACTCTTTCTTAAATGTCATTTTAAGAAGTTTACATATATTGATTTCTGAGTCCCTATGAATATTAGTTAACACAGTCTAACATTATATCCAGAACAGGAATCAATCAAAGAAAGGCTGAGAGAGCTTTTAACTTTTCTTTTGTGTAGCAAAATGCTTTCACCTTCTACAATATGAACTTTTAACAAATCGGGCTGTCACTAACTCTTAGATATACATTTACATTTAAATTTTTATCTCAGTGAAATAAGTAACCAATTTTACATATACCTTACTGATAATATGTCCCATAATAGAACATTAAATGATAGAAGTAAATCCCCAATAAAATTTACTTTTTAAGTTTAATATTACCAGTACAGACAAGTTTATTCTGGAGAATAGCAGCTTGACAAATTTCCTGCTTTAAAAACTTGTATACCTGGAAAATATGAATACATTTAATATACAAGGAGTGACCATTTCACAGTTACCTTGACACTTTAATCTTACTAAATTTAGTTTTGAAAGAAAAATTTAGACTCTGTAACATAGTACAATACTCTTAACAGTTGTTTAACCATAATTGTATAAACCCCAATTTTTAAGACTAATTGTTTTTAAAAAATAAAACTTAATAGACACAAAGTTAAGAGTAAATTAGTGTTTCTAAGAAATCCTTGTTATTTTACCATATATTTTAAACTTTGGCTTATATCAGAACATTAGTATTTCACCTTAGGAAAAATCTTAAATAGCTTTAGCTGTCTCACATACACACAACCAACTTAGTTACACACAGACTTGTTGAAACTTGCCCTATACTTACACACAGACTTTCTTAGCACTTACTTAGACCCTCATGTATTCCATCACATAGGCACTTTCTTACCCAGAAACATTTTCTTTTCCTTTTTATTAAATATATTTCCAAACCCAGAACCTTTTATTCTCTCTTCCCTACCTGTTGACCCCTTTCTGTTCACATTCTGAAACAACTCTAACTGAAACACAGTGAAAGGGGAGATGGTAGCTCTAAATCCAAGACTAAGAGCTCCTTGGAGCTTTGCAGAACTGGAGGGGGAGCAGGGGGAAGTGGTAAGGGAGCAGATGGAACACTCACTCTCCGAGTTGAGGTTTTATCTGTTAGAACATAACTCTTAATAACCTTGTTTTTAGTAAGGACACAAAGCAATTTTAAACTCTTTTTAATTTACCAACCTATGAAAATGCCAATAATGTTTAAGTATGATGCCCCATGGAATTTGAGGGGTTAAGAGTACTTGATGTTATTTAACAATGAGCATTTTAATTTTGCAAATTAATCAGATGTCACCAACAAACACATTTGAGTAATCCCATACATGTTAACTCTAATTCACTTATTTTGTAAAAACCAAGAAAGCAGGCAGGTGTCCTGAACAGTATTTGCTGTCTTTTTCCTGTTGAAGAAAAGTCCTAGAAACAATTGATATTAGACATTGTTTAACATCAACATTCCATTAGTTTGACCACCTAGAGACTTATGAGTTATTTTCAAAGACATTTTACTTTTATTAGTTTACCCAATTTGAATTGAACCTTTAAATCACGTGAATTAAAAGTATTTGGATCCATTTTTAAATTTTAATTTTAGGAGCGCTCAGTTTTGATAAGGTCTTGTAACTTTATCTCCATTGCAATGTAACAGATGTTCAAAAACTCTAGTTGAATAAAAATAGAATTGATCAAAAAAATCATTAACCTAGGTATGCAGGATCAAAATTATGAGCTCAAAAATACAGCATTAGAGAAAAACAAAACAAAACAAGAATCCTGGAAAATGAATTAGTTCTGTGTAGCAACCCATAAGTTTAAAACAGACACCCTTTTGTTTTCTTTTTCTTATCTTCAGGTTACCCCCCTTTCCCGCTGAGACAGTTGCAGTTTACATTCCAATGCAGACTTCAGCAAGGCCAGGCAGGGGGGAGGGAGGATCACCCAGGACTTTTTTTAACCCTTTTTTTTTTCTAGTTGAGAAATCAGGTTAGGTTTGAATGCAGAAAATCACAAAACATTATTTCTTACTACTTTTGAGGAATGGAGCTGCTGAGCTCTCTGCCTAGGGGGATTGGAGTAAATAAATCTCTCAGGAACAAGGAGAAGGACTGCAAAGTACCCTGCAATGAGTATCCCTAAGCCTAAGATTGGATTAACACAATGAAGAATTTAATAGAAGGCAAGAGTAAAGACCATATAGTACAATACACAAACAGACAGACACATAGCATGCTAAATCAAAAATTGGCTAGCTGGTATTTTGTAGTTTCCCAGGTGCCACACAAAGCCCAAATGGGACAAACAGTTAACCAGATGTGGCCAGTCGTCCGAATGCAATACTGAAGCTGCTCAGAAGCAGCGCAGACGCTGCTCAGAAGTGACAAATTCACCCAGAATGCAGCACAAACTGCTCAGAGTGCAGCACAAGCTGCTCAGAAGTGACAAATTTACCCAGAATGCAGCACAAACTGCTCAGAGTGCAGCACAAGCTGCTCAGAAGTGACAAATTCACCCAGAATGCAGCACAAACTGCTCAGAAATGACAAGAATGTTACCAGATGCGAGGAATCGCCAGAATGCAGCACCCGCTGCTCAGATGTGACAATAATGTCACCAGATGCGACGAATCACCAGAATGCAGCACCCGCTGCTCAGATGTGACAATAATGTCACCAGATGCGACGAATCGCCAGAATGCAGTACCCACTGCTCAGATGTGACAATAATGTCACCAGATGCGATGAATCACCAGAATGCAGCACCCGCTGCTCAGATGTGACAATAATGTCACCAGATGCGAGGAATCGCCAGAATGCAGCACCCGCTGCTCAGATGTGACAATAATGTCACCAGATGCGAGGAATCGCCAGAATGCAGCACCCGCTGCTCAGATGTGACAATAATGTCACCAGATGCGAGGAATCGCCAGAATGCAGCACCCGCTGCTCAGATGTGACAATAATGTCACCAGATGCGAGGAATCGCCAGAATGCAGCACCCGCTGCTCAGATGTGACAATAATGTCACCAGATGCGAGGAATCGCCAGAATGCAGCACCCGCTGCTCAGATGTGACAATAATGTCACCAGATGCAACGAATCGCCAGAATGCAGCACCCACTGCTCAGATGTGACAATAATGTCACCAGATGCGACGAATCACCAGAATGCAGCACCCGCTGCTCAGATGTGACAATAATGTCACCAGATGTGACGAATCGCCAGAATGCAGCACCCGCTGCTCAGATGTGACAATAATGTCACCAGATGCGACGAATCGCCAGAATGCAGCACCCGCTGCTCAGATGTGACAAATGTCACCAGATGGGTCGAGGGGACGTCTCCCGAGACCCTGCTGGGGTCCTATAGCGTGTCCGCCAGGACTGTGCCAGCCCAGAACCAGAGCCTGCAGGCAATTCAGACCAGAAAACACACGGCAATGCCTTACTCACCGGTGGAAAATGTCACTTATGACTCTATGATCAGGTGTCTGGGTGGGCTTGGGGATCCCGGACGAGCCCCCATATGTTGTGCCCAAAGGCTTGAGATCCCACAAGGACCACCAGAGACCACGATCAATGCAAGCAGCAAAGAGTCATTTATTAGTGAGTTCGAACCCGGTCCTCTGCGTCCTTAATCAACAACGCTAGGAGAGGCCCCGAGCCCTCGTCAGCAGGGTTTTTATAAGGAAAAGCAAGCAGTTTTACAGTGTTCTTCTAATTGGCTAACATTCGAACAGCTAAACCTCCCCTGGTTGGGTCCGGTCAATCTATTTGATTTTCATTGGGTCCGGCCAGAACTGGATGGTCCTAGAGGAAGAAGGGGGGAGGGAACAGGTGAACTATTCAGGAGCTGAGTCGGGGCTAGGCCCTGCTCTCATCCTTGATGGATAAGGTCTCCAGGCAACTGCACATTCCTCGGACAAATATCTCTTAACAACCTTGGTAAGCACAGGGGCCCAGCAGTCCTGTTTGTCCTTGAGACAGTTAGCAGCACAGATACCATCCTGCTCTCAACACTAAGCAACTTAGCTTAATCCTTTTACAAAATAAAAAGTAAAAATTGCTGGGAATGTGGCTCATTGGTTAAACACCCAAAAGCACACACACTCTGCCCCTACTCCACTGCATTCCCCCCTACGCACATGAAAGAATAATGTCTCAACCTACCCACCCTCACCTGGCCTCCTTTAACAATCAGTGCTCATTCACATCAGCATCCTGGGTATATCATCACTTATTGCCCACCCCACCAAGCCACCTTATGATTCTGCCCTGGCTCTGCTACACACCCACCCCAGTGCAAGTGGTTGCTCTGTCCTAGCTCCAGACAACCCTCATTTCTTTGAATAGGACCTTGGTTTTTAAAAATGTGTTGCTAAATTACAAAATTGGTAGAACATGTGCTTGACATGTGCCTGGCTCTGAGTTCCATCACAAGAACCTAATAAAAGAAAATAACCAGGTGTGGGGGCACATGCCTATAATTCCAATGGCTCAGAGGGCTGATTCAGGAGGCTTGCAAGACATAGGCCAGCTTTAGCTACATATGGAGACCCTAAGCAGCAGAGTGAGACCCTGTCTTTAAAAAACAAAAAGGTCAGGGTATGGAGGCTCATTGTTAAAATACCCCTGGATTCAGTCCACACCACCAAAAACAATACAAAACCAATTAAGAAAACCAAACATTAACTACATTTCCCAATATTCTTTGCCAGTAGGAGTGGCTATGATTATGTGCTGGCAATGAGATGTTGTTCAAAGCCCCTGGGCCTCCAACTCTTTGTTTTCTCTTTCTTCCCCTTTCCCTGATAACTGTCTTGAAAAGGATGGAAGAATGGAAAGCAAGAAGGATCATGGGCATGAAGGCATGCTTGGAAAGCAATGGCAGCCCAGACTACCCACCTCTGGGCTTTTTTGCAGTAAAAGGAAAAAAAAAATTAGTATCTGTTGGGTATATTTTTATATTAGAGGAAAAAACAGATGCATTGGATATATTCCTTCTTCCAATTTCTGTTCATCATCATTAGGTTTGGAAAAAATCTTGGCCAAGAAGAACAGCAACCTTTGTCAGTAATTTCTTTCTCAGGTCTCTGGTGAAGAAATGGAGGCACCATAGGAAACATGTCCAGTCCCTAATCTGAGCCCTTGGGGCAGAGTCAGCCCTGAATCCTGTCCAGGATCCCTCACCTTCCCCAGAAGGTTCACAGAGAACATGTCTCTTTCCTCTTGATGCCAGCACTGAAGTCCAAAATCTCAGGGCCCCCATGGCTCTCTTGAGCCCTCTATCTATAACAGGTGAACACTGGCCCAAATCTCAATTCCTGCACTGATGGACCATGTGGAAAGTGACTTTGAGCAAGCCTTGCTGTTCCCATTCCTACAGTGGGACTGTACCAACTAAACACTTGAACCTAAATTAATGCAGAAGAAAACAATTTGGGGTCCCAGGACTAGAGGTGAGTGATTTCTCCTCCTACACTTTGACAAAATATCCAAGGGAAGGGAGGTGGCAGGTAAATTTACAGATCTTGGACTAAATACAACAGCCTGAAGGCTAAATGATGGGTGTGGGTAAGAACAAATGTGTGAGGGTCTAACTTTTAGCCTCCGCCACAACAGAGGAAAACAAATACTAAAATTGAAAAATGTAATTGAAGACAGTAGATCCACACTTTTTTGGTTCTTTTTGTACCAGTAATTGAACCCAAGGTGCTTCATGACCAAACCACATCTGAATATTTTCAAAAATACTTTAAAATTTATTTTAAGACTGAAATTGTTAATCACAACATTGAGGTGACCTTATATCAAATAGGTGTTTTGGACAAAAAAGAAATGTGTGAAGTAAGCAAATGCTTCTTTTTCACCTGAATTTGTTCATCTTTTCTTAAATTCAGGTGATATACTTTATTTACAAAATTAAATAAGCAATAATAAATATTTGATCTCATTTTAATCAAATTCTTTTCCTTCTTTCTACCCCTGGTCCCTCTCCCATTCTCCCCTCCCTCCCTTCTATGTGGCTAGAAGGACTTCTGGGATGATGTGACCTAATGCTAATTCTGGTGTCTGGGACACTAGTGTACTTTTTCTTGCTTCCTGTACTCTCCCTGCTTTGCAGTATTCTGCTGTATACTTTAAATTTTTTATGAAACTATTTAGCATTTTTATAAAACAATGCAATCTGTTTTCCAAAAATATAGGGTTATTTTTGAAGCATCTTGAGCACTGAAAAACATGATGAGAAATGCAACTGGCATAGTGTGGCTGCATGATTTTGAGAGGTCCCCAATGTCTTTGTGAGGACATACATGCTGTTCTTATCTGGAATGTCCATCCTTGGGCCTTTTATGAAGTTCCTGCTCATCCTTCAATACCAAGTTGGATGGGAAGAATCTCAGATGCCTGCACCCAGCCAATCAGGCCCTTTCTCTGGAGACTTGAAATCTGAGCAATGATAAAGGGACAACAGAAATTCCTACAGTGTGCTCACTTTGCAGCAGCATCCAGGGAGGGTTGTGCAGGGTTTTGGGCACTGGGATCACCTTGCATAGCCCAGGTTCTCATTGAACTTTGCCATCTGGTTCCCTTGACCTCTCCAGTGTCCTCTAACTCATTGTTTTTATTTAAAGAACCCAGTTTATTTTCTGCAGCCTGTAACCCAAGTCCCAAAGTGCTGTCTCATCTCCACAGCATTGAGTCAAGCAGTCATAATAAAAGATATTTACACAGAGTTATAAAGAAGCTCTCCTTCCAAGACCCAACCTTGAGAAAGAAGCCCATGATCAGACACCTGGACTTCCTTATTCTGAAATGCATAGGGTTGGCTGGCCCAGAGAACACAGATGGCTCTTGTTTGCCAAGGAACTGTGCCTATCTTGTCCTCAAAGGCTAAGAGAAGGTAACAAATGCCACAGAACTAGAGTAGCAGAAGGCCAGGTCCTGTGTAAACATGCTCCTTTAATCCTGCAGGACTTCTCCACATGCAGGGCAGGGTCCTTGCTCTCTTGCTTACCAGTCTTCTCTGCTTTCAGTATCTGCTTGACACACAGATGGTGCTGAAAATGTCCTTGCTCTTATGCTAATCAAGAATTATCATCAGGTGCATTGTGTAAATGGAGAGGCCATGGCTCAAGTGAACAGAGTTGTCCGAGGTCATCCCTTGGGCTGTGGATTCCCAACATGACCAAACTCAAAGTCCAGTTGTCCCTCAGCATGAGAGGTATCTACAACCATGGGCAACACTGTAGGACAACTTTCTTTCATTTTGGAGGGAGTTCTCAAGGAGCAGTGGAGGGGCTGAGCGACCAGGTGATGAGCAGGTGCAGATGTAGGAGCAAGCTTGATTGAAAAGCATGACTGATCAAGACGTGCAGAGCCATTTGGGGTGCTGCTGGATGTAGGTGGAATTGACCCAGCCAGTCCACAAAAAGTCTGGGGCTAAAGGGGAAAACATGTGATACCAGTGTGTTCAATAGGCCAGAAAAGGACAAGCCACTTGGGCAGAATGCAGAGGAGCAAGTGGTTGGAGTCTGGCCTGGTGCCAAGAGCGGTGCAGAGAGGAGCCTGCATGTAGGGTGGAGCCTATGGGAGGAAGTTGAGAGGGCCCAGTGGAGCCACAGTGGTGGGCGGAGCTGGTGAGGCGGAGCAGAGCTGACCAAATGGAGTCAAAGTCTTAGAAGCAGTGGCGAGGCAGGGCTAGGGGAAGCACGTGGGAGGCGCACCCCACCCAAAGATCCTCAGATGAGGTAGGCACTGGAACCAGGAGCCTCGCAGGTGAGTGGAGGGCATTGTGGGTGCATCCACAGGAGGCGAAGGGAGTCTGGAAAGGAGTCATAAATCACCATGAACCCAGCGGGGATGCAGACCCCTGAGATCTTGGGCCAGAAATGTTAGTTCAGGCTGTTCCTTTGGGGCTTCAGTTTTCTCGCTTATACAATTAGGCAACGAGGGGTCTCCAGACTCTAAGGTGAAGCCTTCCTTAGTCCCTCCCTCTCATAGGATGCTGTGAACTTTCCATGTACTCAGGTGCATTGGGGTCAGTGGGGTTCCTGGAAGGGGTCATAGGGATGTCGCCTTAGACACTTTTTTTGGGTAGCGACCATTGTCCCAGTGTGTTCAGAGAGACTTCTCCTGGCACCTGCTATGTAGACAGTGAGACCTGGAGGTCCAGAGAGGGTAAGCCTTTGGAACAGCTGCTACTTGCTGGATAATGATCTGGATTCCACATTGCACCTCGCTCAGCCACCATTAAGGGCTTCCTGGCACCTGGGCAATGAGAGAAGCACAGATGGGGGGGGCGGACTTGACCCTGCCAGGGATCACCTTGTGGAACTCACTTCATATGTAAAGTAGGGGAAAGAGAGACATCTGCCTCTCAGGTTGTTGTGAAGCCAAGCCCCAGCTTCATGATTCTCTAAAAGGCTGTTTGCCCTGGATGGGGTGGGGAATCTGCATTTTGACAGTGCTCTCATTTAGTTTTATATATGGAAACATACCTCCATTGTATTTTTTTAAAAAGAACTATTTTGTATGAAGCTCTGCTCTAGGTGAGAGGACATAGACATAAACAAAACAGTCAGGAATCCCTGCTCCCATTCTGGTGTGGGCTGCTGTTCCACTGGTCTGGCCCAAGAATTCAGACAATAAAATAACATGGGGCACTGACCACTTTAGGTGTCTGATCTAACGTTACCATTCACAGCAAAGTTTCACTTTCTCCTTTATTCTAGTGTACACCCCTCATGTCACTTAGCTCCCGCCAATGCTTTCATATGATGAAGGCCTCCTTATGGAACTATCCCTTCCATAGGTTGCAACAGCACTGTCTCACCCCTACCAGTACATACCTCTCTGGTTGATGTGGGTGTTCCCCTTGTTAGAAGTGCTACCTCCTGATTAGACACTAGAT
The DNA here is from genome assembly GCF_902686445.1 of Sciurus carolinensis. NCBI lineage: Eukaryota > Metazoa > Chordata > Mammalia > Rodentia > Sciuridae > Sciurus > Sciurus carolinensis. The sequence goes on along the minus strand of NW_025920775.1, from coordinate 2,951 downwards.
TGCTCCAGAAGTGCACATGAGACTTTTTCTAGATTCCACCAGAGAATCTGCCTACATATTCATTGGCTTGCTTACTGGAAATTTTAGAAAGTCCTTCAAAGCTGCTGTTTTACAAACAAACTTTTTTCTATTTTATGTTTTATATTTTTGGGTACAACTCTTAATGAATTTTATGTATGGAATTAACTGTCCAGCTATGAAAGGGAGTATTATTACATTCAGTACCCACTGCAGTGTTCATTGTCATCAGGAGATGACTATATATATATATATATATATATATATATATATATATATATATAGATGAGATGACTATATATATATATATAGATGAGATGACTATATATATATATAGATAGATGAGATGACTATATATATATATCTATATATATGTATATATATATATAGATAGATAGATATTTTTGTATTTTTTTCTCAAACTTTTATTGAGAAATGAGGTCAGGGTCACAATTCAGTCATGGCTTCTTCCACAGCTGCTGTTCCACAGATGCTATAGGAATCTTTGTTAATGTTGGAGGCATGTTGTGTTCTTTTCTAAGCTTTATTATAAGCCAATACATAGAATATATATGTGTGTATATAGACATATATTTACACACATGTTATTTTGCTTTTATTTACTCATTGGGTATCTGTAGACACCAGTGAAGAATCAGTGGTTTTTGGCAAAAACAGCCTTTAAGTCCCTCTGATATAAGAAGAATTTGTGGCATTTAGCAGAACTTGCCACAATGGGTTTTTATATCAATCAAACATATATATAGACACACACATACGTGTGTGTGTGTGTGTGTGTGTGTGTATTACTTTTTCCTTTGAGGTGCCCTTGTGAAAGATAGGCAAGCACTCTCCAAAATGAGTGATTTCTTCAGCCCCTTGAATATATATTATATAACATGATGGCATAACTATGTAAGGGAATGAGAGTGGTTGAACCTGATTTATTTATAATTACAGATATTTTATATACATACAAATATATGTAATTGCATAATTTATGTGTATATAATTTTGTACACACACACACATACACATATATGCTTATAATTTTGTCTCTAGAACAAGCAGGGCATGATGATGGATTGTGGTGGGGGAAACAGTCAAAAGACCAATGACAATTTCTGAATTTTTCTCTTGTGAAAACTAGGGAGTTATTATCTTCTGGTGCAGGATGGGTCTGAAAGTTGATATTAGGAGGAAAAGAGGGCTGCTTTTGAGGAAGGCTCTTGTGTTGTTTGCGATGCGTCCCAGATATCCACTTGGGCAGGTCTGAAGGCAAGAGCAGAGGGCTGGGAAGGAGACGGACACTTGGGAGGTAGGGAAGGAGGAGAATGCTTCCTGCCATGAGACTTAGGTGACCTAGGGTGGGGGTGAACATATAAAATCACAGGAACCTTTCTCTGATCTGGGGACATGTCTATATATAGCAAAGGAGAAGAAGACCATGAAGGAGAGAGAGAGCAGGGGCCTCCAGTTAGGGGGATGGAAACCAGGGAAAAGGAACAACATGGACTTCTGGGAAGACATAATTATGAAAAGAAACACAGGGCCTCTGTACTGAAGACCACTCAGAAGTAAACTAGAGGGTGACCAAGGAGGGACCATTAGATTTAGTGCCATAGATGTTTCTGATGCTCTCAGTGGCACCAGTGTTTACAGGTGGTGGGAATTAAAACCAACTGGATGACATATGGAAGAATAGAAGGTGGCACAGCGAAGGCAAAAGCTGGAGAACATTTTTCTGATTTTGGGCAGTGAGCTGAAGGAAGACCCAGTCTGGCATTAGCATTGGTGGTCTGAGATGTGGGGAGGAGGTGACTCCAGAAAGTGCATATTTCTCTTGATTGTAGTTACAGAAATCTCTTTCTGTAACTATATTTACCAACTGTATAGTAGAGGTTTTTTCCTTTAAAATTTGGAAGCACAATAGTGAATACTGAAATCTGAGATTGGTGCTGGGACAGGTTATGGAGTGAGAGTGGAAGATGGGTAATTAGATGTAATTACTGTGTGCAATGCATTTGGAAATATCAAGCTTGATCCCATTAACATGTGAAATTATTATGCATAAATTTAAGAACACATGGGACTAATTATTCTCTTCTATCACTGAGTGGTTGACCCTCAACACTAGGGAAGGATACTTTTATCCTCATGCTTTAACTCCTGCTTGTGAAAGTGGTCACTGTTGGTCACCTGTGAAGAGAACTGTATCAGTATTTTCTTATTTATCAGGATGCTCACAATAATGGCCATTACTGGCCACATATTATTATTCTTATATGGTGTTTGGTGGTGGTGGTGGTTAAATAATTTAGGAAGGAATAGGACAGAGATGAAGTGTCTTCTTGTCACAGGATGACATGGTTACCTGATGTTCACTGAAATCCTTGAGATGCTACCATCTGCCCATGATCAAGCTGGTTTTTGCCAGATTTCTCATCTGAGAATATCCTTCTCTTTTTTTTTAATACTCTCCTTTATGATCAAGCCACTGAATCTGGCCACCCTGAAATGGAGAAGGAGGGGTGCTGTCCACCTGCATGGTTTTCATCTCTTCCATTGGATTTTTCTGTTACTTCACTTATTATCTATATAGCCATTTACTTATTTATGTCAGTAAACACATATTCAATTGTTACTTTCAGTTTTATTTCAGTATTAAAACTATTTATTTTACTAATCTTATTCTTTGATGTTTGACTCTTGAAACATCTTATACCTTAGTTCTCAGTTCATTGTCAGATGTCCATACTTAGGACACTTTCCTCCTCCTCCTCACCACCTCTCCTCTGCCTCCTCATTCTGCTATGTTCAGGCTCATTTTGTATTTCTTCACCAGATCCTAGAATCAGGCATTTCTCCAGGGAAAGAGAGTCCTTATTAATGGTAGCTATTAGGGCCAGCTGTGTAATTTACAGGTCCAATGC